>NW_024884364.1:49949352-49958792 GCF_019232065.1 Centrocercus urophasianus | reverse complement strand
AATAAAATAAAATAAAATAAAATAAAATAAAATAAAATAAAATAAAATAAAACAAAGCAACCAAGAATTTCACATAGCAAAACAGTTTAGAAACAAGTAAATGTAATTGGTAGAGGCAAAAAAATCCAAGACAAACACATGGGGTGCCCACACAAGGTATTCCATAGCCACAGTTATGCAAGTATGCAAGGGTTACATACTTTCAATATGACTAACATCCAATTTAGGTCCTTTGGAGAGGCAGAGTATGAAGGGGTTCAGAGAAGCACCATACTAAGACTTCTGTCTGCAAAGCCTCTGTTCTTACTGTTTTTTCATACCACCAGTTCATATTTACATACTCTCTAGTATATTAATGTAAGCACTCAAGGAGAGCACATTCCAACCAAGCACAGAAGAAAAGGAGAAAATTTCTCTCGTTTTGGTGATCAACTTTACATGATGATTTAAAATTCTTATTAAAAAAAGAAAATAAAACTTTCTTACACAGTAAGATTGAGATATCTTGGTTTTAATTTATTTTGGTTTTAATTTTGGTTCCAATTAACTCTTCCTGTTTATTCAACAAAATATTTTTTTCCTTAATCCTTATTGTTGTAACTGATACATGGTACAAAATGCATATTTCCAAACATGCATTTTGGAAACTGGCATTGCCAGTTCTTAGTAAAGAATAAAATTAGAAAGATAGTGCTTCAGTAATTTTCATTGTCAACTGAGTTTACAATTGTTAATTATTAAATACAACTTTACAAATTCAGATTAATTTCTGGTGCAAGACTATTGCATTATCAGCACTTATGATTCCCATAGTTTTGTGATCATGCTTCCTCTCCTGAACAGAAGGAAACCTTACATTTAAAAACAACAGCAAGTGATTCCACAGTGTAAGTTCTTCAGGATAGTGATAAAAAAAAAAAAAAAAAAAAAAAAAAAGCAAAGAAGCAAAGAGCGCTTTCCTTCTCAGCTCTCTTTTCTCTTCACATACCACAGTGATGCATTCTAGCTTTTATAGCTCTGACTGAAAGGAAGCTGAAATTGAAAGAGATGGATCCAGTGGAAAAAGACCACTTCTGTTTATCAGATTTATGTCTCACTTGAGTTACCATCAACTTATTCTTTTTGTATTCTACAGATTCAGTGAAAACAAGAATAAAATCAACAGAAAACAACCTCAACCTCCACTGCCAATACCTCAACACCTCCTTTTTCTTTCACTTTCAATGTCTCCTCAGTGCCACAAGCATGAGTATTTTAAAATTCTTTGCTAGCACAAATCAAGTGACAAAACAAAGTTCCTGAGACAGTCATTTGGCACACTAGGACCTACATACTACTCCTCCAGAATAATTTTTAACCACCTGATTGCTCCTCAAGAATAAGATTTCAAAAACTGGCAGTAGAAGTAACAGTTATGATATACTCAACCTATTATACAAGCAGAATAGATTATTTCATAGTCTTTTTTTTTTTTTTTTTTTTTTTCCTGGAACACCATTATCCAACAGTAAACAGTCTCAATAGCAGAATAATTAGTGCATCAGAGTCTAACTTGGCCTTACTGCCTTGATCTGGAGACATTAAGCAATTCTGTAAAATACAGATAAACGTTTTAATTCCTTTTCAAGCTTTATAAAAATACCTGTTGATGTTTGGCATGCATGGATGGTACTTGCCATTTCTTGGAGATGCCTGCGTGGTATACAAGCAACTACGTAAATGTTCTTGGACTTCACCTTGCACAACAGCTCTTTGAAGACCAAAAGGATATGAAAGGGTGAAGTGATAGCATTTTTTCCCAGACATATTTTCAGTGTCCTAGCCACATTCAGCTTTTGTCAGGGCACATCCAGACTGTTAGGGCTGCCCTTAGCAGCTCAGGAGCCTTCACAGCATGTGCCATCCCACCACCACATCAGGAGTAGGCAGCAGAGTGTATGGGTTAGCCCCAGCACTGGACACCTCGTTGGAGCTGGGGCAAAGCTGAAGCAAGTCTAAGACCTGAATAAAAAAAAAAAAAAAAAGGAAAATAGGAACCAAAACCACTTCTTCCTTCTTAACATCTTCTTTCTTATGACTAATATCTTATTTTGTGAATGTAATTTTATATCTCAATGTACTAGATAAAGAGAGAAGTAAATAAATAGCCTTTTACCTTTGTATGTGCTACAGAGTTAAAGCAACTAAGTAGAAGTACTTAGGACCTCATCGTTTCAATTTCATCAGTAGCACAGTTTTGTAAATTCAAATCTTCATAACCTGATATTGCTTTATTTTTGACTTAAAGGAACTGCCTTCATGCATACATCCACATACATATTGATATATATACATGTTCATACATATTCATACATACATATACATACATATTGATACATACATGCATCAATACACAAAGGAAAAAAACTGTGCACCATTCTAATACTTTATGTACAAATGCTTATTTGTGCTTAACATGTAAATAGTCCTAAATGGGTGAGGTAAAGAAAAGTGCTATTTCCTTTTTATTTCCCTTGGCTGTCAGTCACTGATTCCTGGAATGCATCAGTACAACAAAAGCCAGTGTAAATTCTTGTCCCAGGATCATTGCCCATGAACTGTGTGCTGCTTCCTGAATTTTAATATTTTTAATGTAAAAAAATAGCATCAGACAAACACATAGATGTTTAAAGATGCATTGCATATATATATATATATAAATAGATAATTGATAAATAAAGGTACCTAGGAAACAAATCATAATACACAACTTGAGCTGCTTTTAGAGATCTTTCTGCCCTAAATGGTCACTGCTATATTACTATTTTAAGTTGGTCATAATTAGTAATAAAAAGGAAATATACCAGACTTTCCTTCTCCAGTGACTAAACTATGTCTGTTCAGAGTTTTCTTATGAAGAATTTATGATTGAAACAATGCCTTTAACCTTGAGAAAGGGCAAATGATGCCAAGAATGTAGTGTTTCTTTCCAAGATAATAGTATTTTTTATATGTCTTCACAAACACTAATCCTTGCTCTTCGCGTCCAGCAGGAACATGGCTGGTCTGAAAAGCCATGTTGCTTTTCAGACCAGCCTCCTTAACAAGTTATTAAGTTGAAACAAGCTTTCAGAATATAGGGGAAACTGAACAGAATAAAAAGAAATTATGGATGTGGATGGTCAGCTGGGTAAATAGAGGACCTGTCGGTATTTTTGTGATCTCTCCATTTAAAATAGGCATACAGGTCTCAACCTTCTTGCTTCTTGCACTGTTTTCCCAGTGGAAGAGTTTGTATTGGCACAGTTTCCTTGCATGTCACATAACCTGTCTAAGGACATCAAGACTGAAAAGAGGAAGTCAGTGCCAGCGTCTGAGTTTCCAGCATAGTCCAAATCCTTAGAAACAAGAAAGAAAGCCCGCTGTGAGCTGAGTAAGTCCTCTCGGATATCTATGACTTTTAATGTCAGAAATGAATCAATTGTTTCTGTAGGACAGATATGGTTGGCATATAAACAGCTCCAACAAATTATTTTACATTTTATATTATACATATTGGTACTTTTGTTCTAAGTTCATAATGAAGCAATCCCACAAATACATAAATAAATAAATAAATGCTCATATAAGCAAGTTGTGTGTGCTATAATCAATGTGAGATTGTGCAACAACCATTTATAGATCTGTTTTGAACAGAGAACAGCAATTTTTAAGACAGATAATATAGCACATAATTTTTAATGGAAGAATGACTTCAAGTTCTATGAACTGGACTCATCTAAAACTGTGATGCAGATTTGGGAAGAGAGTAGTACTTAATAGCCAGGTCATTCTTCCATTGTATAAGTACTCCACTCACTGAAAATTGTTATAAAAAAATAATGAAGTTAATCTTAGAAAGAATATATTGTGTTCAGTTCAGTTCTACCTCATTTTCCAGAAACAATTCTAAGTACATCTTGAAGGGAAACAATTATTTCTGTGATGGAGGAGCAGCTACAGGAAGGGAATACTAGATTGGAAAGACCTATGATTTCTGTCACAGGCTGGATCATAAGGCACTGTACTGGCCGGTTCCAGGAATATCATTCTTAGCATGCTGATTTCTAGATCACTTAGCTCCCGTCTTCCACAGTAGTGAGAAATTAGATATTTAATGCAGTATTCTTCCTTAGTGAAATACTAAACAAGTATTTAAGTATAATATCACATGAGCAACAGCATAGTTAATTTTTATATTATATTATATATTATATAATTAAGTATATTACTTTCTTATGCAAATTACCATCCTTCTTAGAGGCTTTCTATTTCAACAGGCTGCATCTTCCACCTTATACAAAAAAGAAATCTTGACGTTGAACATGATGCTCAATTAATATTAAGGAGTACAGATAAGCATTTTTTTCTGGAATCTAACAAGAAAGGAATGTTAAACCTATCATGATATCCTTAATGATCATCTTAGCAATTGCGATGAAAGAAATCCTCGTAAAAATATCATTGCAGAAAATACCAAAATGAATTGAAGAGGACAAGAAATATTTTCTACATATAGTAAATAATTAGTAAGGCAAGTTCTATCAGATTTACTTATAGTTACCTAGAGAAACGACAGCTACTCTGGAATCATCTGTAAAACTGTGTTTAATAGATTGTTAAATAACTTACAAATGCGTTATTTGTCAAACAACACAGGCTATTAGCTTAGCAGCAAGAACTCTATGTGATAAACACTGTTTTTGAATTTAGAAGAATTTTGGCACCAAGTTTCATAAGCAACATTAAACACTGATTAAGGTCTTCCAGTAAAATTCTATTTGAAACAAGTTATTTGACAAGTAACATACTTTTAAGTTATATTACAATCTATTTAATTTCTTACAGCTGTGTAATACAGCATCCTCTATCCTTTAAACACTAGGAGTTTCTTCTTTTCTCCCTTTCACACTGACATATTTGGATCAGTCAGAGCTGTATACTGTTAAATCAACAGAATTCATGCCATGAGCTGAAAGTTTGACTATACAAAAAATAATTGTTACGTATGCAGACGCAAGTGTGAGAATACAAGTTAGCAGGAAGAGCTCTGGGTGTAACAGGAAAAGATAAAATATTTGATGTGATACTTATCTGATGATGCATCATTTTATGAGTTGTTTTTCATGCTGTAAAGTACTTGCAACACACATACACTTCATCTTCTATGGCCTCAAGGAGGCTTTTTGGTTGTTGTGGATTTTTCTGTGGGTTTATTTTTTGTGAGTGCATGTTTTTTTGTCAGTATTAACACATCTATATTTAAAAGTTGATAATTTTTAACTGTTTTCATTTAGTTAGAATTAAGTAATTAAGTGGTTAAGTTCAATTCTAAGTGTAACACAGGTTAGTTTACAGTGCTTTCTTTGAAAGATAGATCTCCTTTCAAGGAAGCCCTGGGTTTCTCCTGTTTTTCATCATCATGACCTCTCGTGCACTGTGTTTTCAATTTCCAGAAGAACTCTAACTACAGAACATAACTTTTCATAGGTAAAGATTAATATAAAGATTAATGATAGCCCACAATGACTTTCATGAAACACAGAGTTGTCTTCTGGTAGATCTCAGAATTTTGTCTGAATTAGGAGCAAATGCTGTATTTAGTAAAACATTTCTGGATATTAAATTTTTTTTCTTTTTTTTTTTTTTTTTTTTTTTTTTGGCTGTGTGGCTCTTTTTTAATCTTTTATATCCTGGGTATATCTAAGCTACATGTACATATAGATTCAACTATATCTAATGATAGAGATATATGTATCTAGCTGGTTATGTATATTTAGCTATAAAATTCACAAGATGGCTTTTAGTACTGGTCCCCCTAATCATAGGGAAAAAAAAAAAAACAAAAAAAAAAACCATTAAAAACTCAATGACTGAAAAATTATTAAGCATCTCCAGTTTGCTAATATTACTTCAGTTCATAAACTAAGGAGGTCTATAGGTTATAGTCACTCACAGTACTCTTGTAGCAGCTCATTCTCAACAACCACTGATCCATCATGATCCACCACATCACACAAGACAAAAAAAAAAAAAAAAAAGATGATCCTTAAACAGCAGGACAGAGAGAGGGAGAGAGAGACAGAGAGAGAATGAGAATATCAAGCTTCAGGGGACTTAACACAACTTTCATTAGGTTAAGGATTTTGTTATGTTAATTTACAAAAGATCTTTACAATTTCCTAAAGAATTATGGCTATAAATTTACGAAAACTGACTGAAAATATCCAGGCTGGATATAACTCTGGGCAGCCTGGTCTATTGGTTGGCAAGCCTGCCCATGGCAGAGGGTTGAAGACTAGATGATTTTAGAGGTCCTTTGCAACCTAGGCCATTCTATGATTCCATTCTATATAATGAGATTTCAGTCTGGCTGAAAGCAGAAGAAACATTTTCACAGACTCACTCTACAGTTTTATCAACAGACAAAACAGACAAAAAAGAAAAGAAAAGGAAAAAAAAGTATCATTCTATACAGCTTAAACTTTATAGGTGAACAGATAAGTTTGCATTCAGTATCAACCTAGTAACAGAAAATAAGATATCCTGTGCCTCAGGATAGGTAGGAGTTTCATTTTAGATTTGGAATATCTGTAGGAGATTAGAATAATAATTGTGTTTTTCTCTGTGCCACTTAAAAATGAAATCTGTGCAAGCAAGCTGCTTAAGACTTGATTGGACTTCAGGGATTAGAGTATGATAAGGCAACTCTGACTGTAAGAGACCTGCATGTGACCAAGAGTGGCTGAAACACAACAATAACTGTTAGATTTTCATTATGCCATTACCTTTTGCACTGACAAGTTAAAATCCTAGTGACATCTTTAGTTAAACAAAGTGATAAAAACCTTTCAGTGACTAAGATGGAATTGTAGGGGTATAGATTTAGTTAAATAATGATGTGAAGCTTGTTCAAGTTTTGAGACAAAAACTTGGGAGATTTATCTTCCTGTCGTTCTGTGATAGTGCATTATTTATACAATGAAAGATTTAGCTCTGCTGAATGGCAGTTGCTAAGGAGCACTTCAAAGTAAAAGCTCTGAAGAAGACAGGATTTTGCAAAACAATTTATGAGATTTCTATCGATATATTTAGGTGGTAAGACTGATGCATTCAGGTAACTTGGCTGCTCTTCCATCCACAAAAAAGTAAGGAAAGTTCTATCCCAGTCAAGGGGTTTGAAAAATACCACTCAAATGTCTTCTTTTGAAACGCAACAGGACTACAACAGAATCTACCTGGTGGAAATTCTCCTCTGATTGAAGCCATTCACAAGTCTGCTGCCTTCTGTCCAATGTTTCTTTTTGTACACATTTTTCTTGTGGCTCAGATACCTAGTTAAGGCTTTCAGTGGCAACAGGGAATCCCCGTCTCTCCAGCCAGCTTCAAAGATTTAGGCAGGAAGATGAGTCTGTTGTAATCAGAACTGGAGACAGAAATCATTTTCTGGGCAGAATCTCTCCATCTCCTTCTCATTGGAAACATGTCCATTTCCCTCTCCCTCTCCCTCACTCTGTTTCTCTGATCTTCCATATTCATGACTTAACAAACACACTAATACTGCAATATGGTTGAAATGACAACCAGCTCAGAATTTTCTGCTTTCAGTTTCACAGTGTTGAGACTTCTAACATATATGAAGCAAACTAACAGTGTTTCTATATTAGACTATTGTTTTTTGTTATCCCTATGAACAATTTCTTACAAGAACAATATTAAAATTCACTTTAAATTGATATGGCAAATCACTGTTTTTATTTCATGCTGTTATTATTGTTCTCTGCTTGCTTTTTCTCTGTGTATGTGATTTAGATCAGGTCATCAGCTTTAAAAAATATGCATCCATAACAACAGACAGCATAGGTAATACATGGGAGCAGGAAAGAGGAAGAGAGAGAAATGGAGAGGGAAGCAAGAACTTTTTGTTTAGCCAGGCATTTTCTGAATGTTACCAAGCTTTTAATGCTACTGCAATGTTCTTTAACTCTACAGTATTTGATGGTGCAATAACTAGGTTTTATGCTGTAAGAGTTTGGGATGGTCTCTTTAATCCCTGGTAAAAACAAAGTATAGCATCTCCTAGATAAATTAAATGAAAATTTCATGCCATACTTCTCTGTCCTGTTCTGCAGTAATGCATATACCAAAAATATACTGGTATACAGTTGCTGAGGTGTTTTTCTCTTTTTCCTGATAATATTCATTGTTTCCAAAACATAAGGATATTTGATGACTAACAACACAGTCAAGAAGAATTCAAGAAACAAGAGTTTTCAGATGTAGAGTTTCACACTATCTCTCTGGAATTTAACAGCATGTCAGCAGTAAGATAATTATGTACTGTATGTCTTTCTGTATATATGTACATATTTAAGAATATAGGAAGGTTTATTTTTAAGGCTTCTTTTTGCATCGTTTGTTTAATCAAATCTGTGCACTAATTTGTTAGAATACAAAAATGTTTTGGGTTTAAATAAGGAACATTTGTTCCTGAGGGCAAATCAAAAAAGACTTGATGCAAGAGTAAGAAATCAGAATGTTTTATTTAAATTTGACTAAAATAATATATTGTGGCTAGTCCTCTTTTCTAATCTAGGTCACACATGAAAATGAAATCTGAAGTATTAACTAATCCAAGTCCTTCCAAATCACAAGACTTTAAGGTGGTAACTGATCAATTTTCAATAGACATCAAAATCATCAAAATTTCAGAACTACGGTTTGCACCCATGGATCTTACAAACCTTTTTCTTCTTAGGGCTTATTTATTTATTTATTATAAACAATTCTTTTAGTTTAACCTATGACATTTTTTCTATAGAGCCAGGGAGAAATTAAGACAAATTGTCCACTTTCATGAACACAATTTACATAAAAAGTGAATACTTCCTGGCATACATGTAGGTCACTCCGAACCTTCTGTTTATTTCAATGGAAGTTACAACAGATATTAAGATCATAATAACACTATCTTTCTTACCAGTGATAAACACAAGCCTGAATGTTGTGCTTGAAAACTGCATGGCCATCTGGAACATTGCAGTCACCACTGCTGAAATGCACAACCTACTCATATTCACTGTTTGGTATCCATAAGCGTTCAGCATGCATTGATGAATGTCAATGCGTGCATTTTTTTCTGCCTGCAGCAATTAAATTCAATACCTTTGCTTCATTCACACTTCCATGTCAGACACCATTCTGTCCCTCTGTTGCCATCTGTCACACAGCAACAAAATGTAATGGGATATTAGGCAGGGGTTCAGTCTGTACTACCATATTGTCAACATCTGCCTCTGATGTTGTGGGCCAACATAATAACATAGAAGGCATTACTTTCAGAGCAACCTTCTTATTGAGACTTGAATACTTTCAAGGTAGAGCAAATAAAAAAAAAAAAGAAGAAGAAAAAAAAAAAAAAA
>NW_024884364.1:49901114-49949252 GCF_019232065.1 Centrocercus urophasianus | reverse complement strand
AAAAAAAAAAAAAAAAAGAAGAAGAAAACAAAGCATGTGTCAGTCTTTTCATCTCAGTTTCATAAAAAGTAGGGTTTGTAAATCCAGGTAGTTGGTATCAAATTCAATTAACTTCAAGAAAAATGAACACTCTTTCTAGTTATTAAAATTGAGTTTCTATGCACAGTCTAAGAGCCCTTATATTTGATAGAAATACCACGCATCTACTTTTGAATAAGCTTCAGAAAAAGAATGTGGTATAAAAAGAAAACCTTGCACGAACAAAATAAATATTTATGAGTCTCTCAGAATTTATATTAAGAAAAATGGTATGAATTTTATAGCAAAGACATAAAACAGAATAGTCAGAGATAGTTTGGATTACCACTCCCTCAAAAAAAAACTTTATTCTGCTATGCATCATTGACCTTTGTCAGTTGCATATAGTGTCATTGGTTTTACTAACTATATAGCATAGAGAATACTAGCACAGCCTGCTGAGAGTAGAATACCAAAGTATGTTAGGAGTAGGAAACAATCGTTGCTGTAGTCACATGAAAAGTATCCACACTGCTGTTAAGAATGTTACAGACACTGCTGTAGTGACTGAAGTGGCCAAATCTTATTTTAAATGAGTTTTGCAGTAGCTTGAAAATAATGACTCTTCAATTACATTGTGGAAATGGATGTTAGAATACTCAGATTATTATTTTCTTTTTAAAGTTTTAACAGTATTCCTCCCATGTTAAAAAAATAAAAAATAAAAAATCAAAAAGCCCAGAAAACACCATCATCTGGTAATTAAATGATGATAGTATTCTCAAAAGTACACAATTCTTCTAAATGTAGGATTTCTGCCAATACTGTCTTGGACGTCTTAGATAGCTCTGTAGATGCTGTTTGCCAAGCTGATGTGATTATTCTCTCACTGTTTCATTAATTTGATGTGTGAGAAATAAATATTTGCTGTGCAATTAACCGGAGATTATTATGGTCTAATGGAACTCCTTCATACAAACAGATGTTCACCTTTTAGATGCATAGAAAGTACAGCAGCACTTGATAAATAGAATGAAGCTGTGGGGAAAATATTGTGAAAGGAATTAAATTGGTGAACAAAACTGATGCTCATGTAATAGTTTTGGATTCACTTAATTGTAGTGAACAACAACAAACAACAAAAAAACAGTTACCATATGTGCAAATATGATATTTGCCAAAGCCATGGAAATTGTTACTAACGGTACAATAAACAAATGATTTTTTTGCTTTTTTTTTTTAACAAAAATACTTGCTCCTTTTCTCAGTCTCACATATGAATCTTATACATACAATATTTTGTACTAGTAGATACATTTCTTTATATTTCATAAAACAGGATGTGAAAAAAGACTCTAAAAATTATCAGCTGAAAATTAACTAGGAGTCATAGTCTATCTCTTAAATTCTGCACGTATTCTGTATTCATGCTTGCTAACACCACTCGTTCAAGACTTCCTATAGAACAATCTCTGTAGAATAATTGAACATTGCTTGAGGAACCAACCAAGGAGAAAAAACATTCAATTCAAGAAAAAATAAAGATAGAATACAGGTAGAATAGATTTTTTTTTTCAATAGCATGGAACTTTTACAACATAAATATGTAAATTTAAATCCAAGCCTGTATCCGTATAGATATGAAGAATAAAATGAGTCAAAAAGAAAATGCGTTCCCAGTTCAAAAAGGGTGCAATATGTTTTTTTAGTATCTTATTTCTGAAACTTATTTAAATATTCCTTTTTTTTAATTGTTACTGTTGTTTTGATTTTTTTTTTTTTTTTTAAACACCAGCCAATATTATAGGAAGTTCCTTGAAAGTCTGTAGATGCAAGGACAGATTTTCCTTAAAACAGAAAAGTAAATTCAAATTGCAGCCAAAAACAAGATACAAAAGATAAAAAGCCTCATGATTCTTGAGAATCACTTTAATTGCTTTTGTATGGAGATTCGCTTGTTAGTTCTCTGAGACAATATAAAATACCAAGTTATATTAAAATACTGAAGTATGTAATGCATAGGCTCTGAACTTTGATCTTAAGGTTCCAGTTGATACACATACTTTAATATCAGTTTTGTTATCAGTGTTCTTCAATATTTCTATGAAATTAAATTGAAAGTAAATAAATGCATTAGAGAAACATTTGGGCTTTAAAGGTCATCATTCAAAAGACAAACCTCACAAAAATTTATGATAGCACATTGTAAACTAGAGAAAGGAAAAGTGTATAATTCCATTCTCACTGCTCAAAAAGTAAACTCATTTTTCATTAATTCTGCAGTGACTATCTTGTGTCCAGAAGGATTAACTAGATCAAGAAATGCAAGTGTGTTAATTTAGTTAGATCTATAGCATGCAGAAAGTTTAAGCAAAAGCTTCTGCTTTGTAAACATTGTAGGAGTCTAGAAAGGTGGCAAGTATCTATTTTTTATACAATGCACATCTAATAAGTGATAGATTAGGTTTGTTCTGTAATGTGCCTAATGAATAAATGGCAAATATGAATGCTGAGATGAAAGCATGAAAATAGAGAAAGAAAATTGATGAATAATAGAGCAATAAGGGGAAAAAATACTCACTGAAAGTTCTCACAACAATAGGGCCACAAAGAAACTCAGAGGGCTGGAGCACCTCTCCTATGCAGAGGTTGAAGGAATTGGGTCTGTTTAGCTTGGGGAAGAGAAGATTCTGGGGAATTAGCAGCCATCTGGTATTTGAGGGGAGCTTATAAGAAGGAGAGAAACAGACAGGGACAATGGGGGAATGGTTTTAACCTTAAAAAAAGGGATATTTAGGTTAGATGTTTGGAAGAAATTTTTAATCAGAGGGTGGTGAGGTGCTGGCACAGCTGCCTAGGGAAGCTGTGGTGCCCCATCCCTGGAGGTGATCAAGGCCATGTTTGATGGGGCTCTGGGCAGCTGAGTTGGTGGAGGGGCAGGCCGTATTCATGGCAGGTGATTGGAAGTAGGTGAACTTTAAGGTCCCTTCCCACCTAAGTCTTTCTATGATTCTATGAATAGAGAAGATGTTCAGCACAACGGCCTGCTTATCACATGCCTTTTCTTGTAAATTCTCATATTACCAGCCATGAGAGATTCTTCCAGAAATCTCTCCTCAAACAATAGCAGAGAACACAATTAAATGACAGACTTTTATCCAAAGGTAGTTATGGGCATATTATGCTATTTCCCAAATACTTCCAATAGGTAATTTCATAGTACAGGGAAGGAAATCTAAACAGAAAATTAGTCCTAGATCTCAACATCAGAGGTGTCACAAATTACAAGGCAACTCATAACGGTTGCTGTACTTCTACTTAAAAATACTGGTAGTAGTCGAGCAAGACTTAAGTTTCAACTCCAAGTACTCATAACTCTTTTTCCTTGGCGCTTTTTTGGTGTTGCTCTGGGTGTTTGCACACTCCGGCATTTTCTGTGACACACATGAACTGAGTTTGAGCACTCAGAGCTTCTCGGTGAGCAGCTCCCAAGGAGTGTTTCCTTTCCTAGCATTAAGCTTCTCTGATCTCTATCCTGAGCTGAGATTATCTACAGTATCACAACTAGGTCTAGAGATGTCAGAAGCACTAAGGAGAAAGACTGCTGGTAGCTACTCTTGAGAAGTTACAGAGGAGAAACTTCTTCCATCAAAAATGATACTGCAGTAAGGGATCTTCAATAGCCAGCAGCAGGCAGCAGTATTTCTACCAGGGTTTTATGGCTCTTTGTGAGAGTGGCACATTTGGTTTTGATCATGCATCTGAAAAAAGTCAGAAAGAGCAGTAGGCCTGAACACAGCGAAAGTTTCAGCCGTGAGCAAGAAAACTTGATTCAATCTTCTCTATAAAGACACACAAACTTGGCTTAACCTCTACATTAAGCCAATGTGATAACATCTTACTGTAGCTTCTCCAGAATCAGAATCTCACTTAGAGACAATTGGCAGAGCATACAGTATTCTCACAGCAACTGTTATAAATGATGCAGTGTAGGTACAAGGATGTGGAGAGTTTAGCGGGAACCTGTGCCTGAAACACTTCTTTCTGCCAAGGGTAAACTTGTGCAAGAATTTGCTATGGCTTTTGCCACAAAATGTTACAGTTTATTACCAGAATGTCTTCACTGATAAAAAGTCTTTTAGATAAAGAAGTTCAGACAATATATTGATGTTAGGAAATATAACACAGTTCCCTTTGTAACAATATTCTGCCACACAAGACAATGCAAGATTTTGTGGCAGAGCCTGTTATGATGAAGTAGCCACAAAACCAATATTTCATCTTAAGGAAAGATAAATCTTTAGTGTCGTTTTAAGCAAACCTATCCTGCCACTCTAAAAACAGGTGGTCTAGTTAGAGGTTCAAAGGAATACTTACTCATTTAGGGCTACACGGAGGCCATGTGGTTTCCCTGGTTAGAAAGGTGCTTCTTTTGAGGATTTCAGGGACATATCTGTTTACTTTCTGTTTAAAGCTGTTGCCATGGGGATCTATGTACCTCTCATATCTCAACTGCTACTAGTAATAAAACAACAGCTAGGGGCAGACTGTTTAACTGAATAAGGTTATAACAGACAGTACTAGAAAACACTGGGGTTGTTGCAGTGATGATCTGTATGGGAACTATTGGTCACATCCTGAATCTCTGATTGACCACCCGAGGCAAGCAATGAGTCAGCCATGGGAGCACAGGTGAAGGCAATTCATCTGTGCTACCAGAAGGGGTGGAGCCTGGCTCCACCTCTCCTAGACCCATTTAAGTGCTGATTGCCACCACAGAAGGATCTCTTTTTGGAGATTGCTCCTTGTGGAGTTTTACTGTGAGCTTACAACATCTGTGAGTATTTCCATTTATTTTGATTATTTTTCCACTGAGATAATCTTACTAAGCCTAACCTCAGTATACCTATTGATTGTACACTCACTGATTGTACATGGTCCAAAGAAATACTGCAATGAAAAAGTAGTAAAACACAATTGTTTATAATCAATGACAACAGCATTACTCTAAGATAAGTAATGGACAGTGGATATTGGGTTGAACTGAAATTATGGCTAGTGAAAATTTTGTCAAAAGATAGCATTTTGGAAATTATTTGCCACCTGTTGACCTGCTTTGGCAAATCATCTTCAGAAAATTTTCCTTGGTCAGCCTGATGTCAATACCTTGTATTGAGAAGAAGATTTTCTTAACATGGATCAAATCTTAACCATTTAACCTCATCTTTCTAGCTCTCAGAGTTAAATTTCACGTATCTATAATGAAAAACATAACTGCATACTTAACAATATTTGGAAAGTTAAACACTTTTTCAGTTTCATCACAGAAGAGAAAATGGAAAGATTAAAAAGCTTAAGACATTGTTTTCCCTTAATACACTGTACAGACTTTCGACACAGAGGTGAAATTGAACTTGTTACATTCTTCAGTAGTTGATTCTAGCAATTTCAAAACGATCTGTCAGTTCTCCATCATCCATAATACATTTTACACTTGCCTCATTTCTCCCTCTCTCTCTTTCCTTCTTTTTCTCTTCTTTTCAAACACTTTTGGGACCATACGCATTACAATTTAAGTGTAGTGTTAACAGTTTTAAACTTCCTGGTCTTATATTTGCTAACTTAACAGTTTCCTCCCATCCCACAAAATAAATAAATAAAATCTATAATTTCCAATTCAGATGGAAGGTAGACTAGATGATAGTAACAGATCTGCTAGAATACAGACTTAGCTTGGTTTCCCTCAACTACATATACAACTTTGTTCCAGTAGAGGCTACCCATGAGCTTTGGACACCATTAAAATGAAAACTTCAAAAGATGAGAAAAGATTTTTCTCTTACAATTTGACAAATGTTTCAAACAGGAAACAAGCATCCCATGCAAAGCACAAAATGAAATTGAAACCTGAAAAAGGGAAGAGGGGAGGGAAAAATAAATGAAAGCATTATCTACTTTCATCTTTCTTAGTTTACCCACTCACCCCTTGCATGATAAATTATTCACGATGAATTTATCAGCCACCTTTCATTACTAAATATTGTTACAGAAAATTTGAATAATTCCCAATTTTCCTTTTCAATATCAGGATTTATAATCATCAGAAGTATCTTTGCCTCAGTTTCTGAAGCACAAAGATGTTGATGCTACCAGCGGTTATCTGCTGATGGAAAACATATGTGTGCTCATCACAGACAGAAGAGAGATCCTGCAAGAGAGATAAGTACAATCAACACATCACATTTTCCATTCATCGTTACCCTTCAAGACTCTGGTATGCCTGCCTCAAAGGCTGCTTCAAATTGGACTCTGAAACAGTTTCCCTTCTATATACCAAAAAAAGATCATGTGATAGAGAATTGAGCTTTCTGCATTCTGGTGCTCTGAAGCATTACATGATGGAGAAAAGTGGAAAGGTTTCCTTGTTGCTTAGTATTGTGCTTAAAACTAGTAGATAACCAATAAATGCTCTTCAGAATGGTTAGTAATGCTGTGAATTTTATGGAGAGAAGAAACATTTGTATTTTTATTGATTCAAATAGCTTTAGGCTTGCCAGAGCGGGCAGTTGTGCATGATGGTTCTTCCATTACACGGAAATACTTTCATAATGAAACTCCAGTCCCTCTTTCCAACTGAAGATGCTCTAGCAACTGGCTGTTGCTAGATGCATGGGTCGCAGTAACTTCCATTTTGCTGATTGTGCTTGTGAATGAAAGTTGTAGTGGGTGCTTCTGCTGAACTCAGCCACATTGGACTAGATTGCTCCCAGATTGCCTGGGCCCTTAAAGGGATTATTTTACACCGAAAGAGTCTTAGATTAGAAAGCTAGTGAAGTGTTCGAAAAGAATTAGCCAAGCCAGGACTTTTGCATTTCTACTGCCGTTTATTACCTGAATAAACTCAGAAGGGTTTTGAAAAACTCTCCTTTTGGGTCTTGTTTTTAAGTTTTGTCCCTATTGCACTGTGATAGACTGGGAAAATTAAGCCTAAATACTTTTTAACTCACTGAGGATTAACTCACATGAAAACTGTTTGTTTCAAACAGGAAATTTAAGAAAGTGAAAAGGAATTGTGCTAAAGAAAGGTAAACTTTCACCACAATCAAAACAGATTAAAACGATTTTATAAAAGGTAATATTTTATGCAATGCAATGCAAGAAGTCTTGTGTTTTCAGGAGTGGTTTAAATGTAACGTTAAATGTTTATACTGGCCACCAAAAATGTTTCCTCGCAGATCTCAGGGTATCACTTCCAACAAATCTGTTCTTTGTATTTACGTTTTACGTTTTCTCACTTCACTTTTACTGTTAAAAGAAAAACCAAAAAAAAAGAACCTCAGTAGACAAATACTAAAAAGCATTATGTTTAGATATTTTTCATGTCTTTTCTTCTAACCTTAAAATATAAGGAAGCAAAGTAAAAAGAGTGAGTTTTATCTCTCCAATCACTGCTGGTAAAGCATTTTCAATGTTTATTTCACAGTATAACACATAAAATGTTTTCTGTTTAATATAAGACCAACTATTTTACAGTTTTATCTCACATGTAAGAATCTGAATTACCTCCTGTTTGATTGTTTGTTTCCCAGATTGCTACTGGCTTCTCCACAGGGATAGAAGACAGTAATTTAATTGCTTTATTATTAACACCTGTGGTTTTTCCTGAGCATATGTTATGTTCATAAGAAAGCCATATTAATTTTCAGGTCCTTACTTTCAAGAGGGTACTGTATGTTAGATGACGGTGGAAGATTGCCAGCACTGGAAAATCTTCATAATATTTATTAAGGGAAAAAGAAAAAGATAAAGTCTGACTGTGGTAGCACAAACTTTCATGAATCACACTGCTAATATAATCCAATTATGAGTTAACTTTATTCTCCAACATTAAAGCTTTTTTTTTTTTCCTCGATTTTTAATCTTCCTCAGAGGAATTAACAGAAAGTTATTGTTATAAGCTCCAGCTTCTGGATATATGTACAGATATCTGAAGTTTTACACTGAAGTTTTACTGTGCCCCCAGGACACTCATTTATGTAATTATTTTAAATACTCACTTTTCACTTTTAAGAGTGGAATCCGGAACTCTAGCTCGTCAAAAAACTAGTCAGTTTTCTTCTTCATTTCCTCATGATATCTGGAAAGAGGGAAACAAGCAGACCAAAAAAAAAAAAAAAAAAAAGAAAACAATTATGTGAATTACAAGGAGTCAAGAAGCCCCAAGGGGGAGGAAAAGAAAAAAAAAAAGTGGATATTTATTCAACTGTTGAAATTACATTTTTGGATCTTCATAAAATAGTGTATAATTAACTACAATACAGCTTACTAGTTTACAGATAAGTCAAAATAAAGTATCCAAATGTTATTAATTTCACAATTTTTTGTTACTGATTACAGTACTGTTGTAAGGAATTGAAGCCTTCAGTCTCTTACAGTAAACAAGCCTCATCAGATAGTTTCATTTGTGCAAGTGTCAAAAACAAAACAAAACAAAAAAACAACAACCAAACATGCTCACAAGAAGCATCCTGTCTGGGAGCAGTAGGCTCTGTACCACTTATCTAAAGACATTGAATATATGTGAGTCAGTGGTTTTACACTTATCTTTAGGAAGTTTTCTTCTTTCTTCTCTGTTTATTCTCTGTTTAATATTTCCTTACCCTTCCTTTCCTCGAGTTTTCTATTCCTATGTGTGAAATATAGTTTCTGTAGAGATAGAAGTTCATTGCTTGATGTGTCAGTGAAATATGTATTACAGTAATGAAAGTAAATGGGATTTAAAAGGCATCAGCATCATGCTCTCCAAGTTGAAGTGATTGTCTTGTTCAACACTAGTCCAGCATCACTGACATAAGTACCAGAGCAACTAGTTGTTCTTCAAGGTACAATTATATATCAGACTTACATCCTCCCCCACAGGTTTGTGAAGTTAACAGCTTATAAACCAAGATCTGTGTAAAAATCTGTGGCTTCATCACTGAACTGATTTCTCAGTGAGAATAGGAAAATCACAAAGGTTTTTTCTTTGCAGTAGCTGCCTTTAGATATCTGTGATTTTAAAGTTTAAATTTTTATACAGGATAAAATTGTTCAGCGTTCAGTGGAGAAGAGAGAAAAGGAAATGTGGAGAGAGAGGTGAACACGAAGAGCCAAGAGATGTTTTAACTCTATAATAGCTTGATTTATACTGCACACTGTGTTGCTTTCTGAAATGCAGAATTCTACCTTGCTATGATGAGGAAGATTTGCAGCTTTCCATTTCTTATGCAAGCTCTGTACAGTATCAGGAAAAAAATATTTTTATTATAGCATTTTTTTAAAATTGGTTGAGACTTGGTCATGTGCATTAAGACTCTGAACATGTGTGAAGGACTGGTATGAAGTTATAGCTAAATCTCAAAAGCACATACGTGATTAGAGAAACTATGGAATTTTTGCATTTGGGTATATCCAGGACCAGAACACTGAGCTTCTGTATTGACTTTGGCAAAAGTATTTTGATATATTAGGTAAGGCTGCATGAAGCCTGCCAGAATTTAATGTTATTATCCTGCTTGAGTTGTTTGTTAAGCATTTTACTCATATTTGGATCTCTCCATGCAAAATTCAAGGAAAGAAATCCCAGGAAGAATAAGTCATACATACTGTAGACTCCCCTCAGCAGATCAAAAGAAATATCCTATAGACTTGAATGGATAATCTAGCCACGCCTCCTTTGCTTATACTGGCAGGTCAAACAGTCTCAAGATTTTTCCACTCATACATTAAGAATATAGAACCCTCCGGAATTTGAAAGAACATTTCATTGCAAAGTTAAAACCATCTCTGTATATGGACACACCCAGGAGAACAGGGAAGTAGTAGCAGGTTCCACATTCCTATACACGGAAAGTCTCAAATTCCTGATCTCCAACTATTCAGATTAATTCAAAAGTTTAATATAGCTATCTTCCCCTGATGACCTGTGTTATAAAAGTCTTTAGCTTTTTATTTATTAGAAACTTATTATATTATAGTCTGAGATTAGCTGACTTCATACACAACTGGCTCTAAATTCAACTTGCAAGCTGCAGATCCACTACTGATATACACTGTTGTCAATTTCATCCATACATTCTTATTAAGAGGAACTGTGCAGAAAATTTTGTTGCCAAAGTCCAACCAAAAAGATTAATAACTTTTTCAACACATAGTGGTTAATAAAGAGATATGTGAAAATATTCTGAAAGGAAAATATAGTTGCATTTTATTTTTTGGCTATAAGGATTAGGAACAGTTAAATAATTAACTTAAGCTAGTAGTTTTGGTCAAATGAGCCTAAATACTCTTTCCATGTTTCTCTTGTAATTCATCCATCTCATTTCTCTCCTAATTGTGACTGTGGGGTGCCATTCAAGTATTTGCTTTTAGTGTGAATTTCATTTTTGCTCCTGTTTTATTCTGGTAACTACTAGAAGGGATCCTGCATTGTCTCTAACTTTCTAATAGGCTAAACAATGCTTTTCTACGCAGAAACCCAGCAGGAGTTTACGTATCTTCCACTATTTGGGCAAACGGCAGATTTTCTCTCAGGCTTTCAGGAGTCATTGGACTTAAAGTAGCCTCTGCCTGTTTGTCTGTGCTTATTCTCTCCCATCTTGTACAACTGATCAGAAAACACAGAGAAATCCTGAAGTCATATGCACTATTCTCATGTTGTTCTGGATACAGGTTTGTCCCATTTTATCTGGAGGTCCGCCATCTCCTCAGAGGATCTGCTCTGCTACGCTTACCATTAGGAAGTTTTCTATAATGTTTCTGGATGAAATTTATGCTGAATAAGACTAAATGATAAACTGTAAACTAGATGCAAGTTACCCTATTTGTTTAAGGCATGCTAAGGAGATGCTTGCTTTAAGCAGCTGTATATTGTACAGCAGCTACCTTGGAGTAATAGTTGAATTACAAGGCATAAGTTTTTCTTTCCAAACAGCTATATTCATCTGCATTTTTATAGACATTCATAAAATGCTTGATTGCTTTTCAAAGATAAATACTTCCAAATAGGGATTGGTGAAAAGCCATTACTCTTTGAAATTGTTTACTTCTGCCCACATGTTGTTATCTGTTTTCATTGCTTCAGTAGAAATTGGCACAAAATTTATTTTCTCATCTCTTTGTGATGCCACTATAAATTTTTAAAACAGATTGCGTATTTGTTTCCCATTTACAATATGCCACTCCTCCATACTACAACCATAGAGCAGTGACACAGACATGCAGTTACACTCTTAATTCTCCCATTTAACATAGTGAAAATGACACTGCTGACAGAGAAGCTACAGCCTACTAGATAAATCCATTCATATTTTTCTAGTCCTGTAGGACAATAATCAATCAGCTGGAATCTAGGCCTTTTAAAAATGTATTGTCTCTATTATAGTCCTGAAACTAATCATCATTTCTGCAGATAATTAAAAAGATATTTTTAGATAAATTTATATGTTCCCTGACATTATAGCTCAAACTGGCAATAAGAAAAAACACAGGACTGACAGAAGTCTAAATGTGATTGTTCTTACTTGTTGTTATATCTCCGATATTTTAATAGAGCTGATTCTTATTTTTATCTCCATGAGGTGGTCTTGGAGAAGGTCTACACTTCAGTCTTCCAGTTTATATTAAAGTTGTACACTACTTTCTAGAGGAGGAGGTTAGAAGGTCATTGTCCATTTATTAACTTGTTTTAAGTTTCAAAGCTTAAAATTCTTCCCAGACAGCTACTTACTATTCAGGAAATATATAAAATATTTAAAGATTCATCTCTTCGCAGTGCTACAGAGTAAATTCACTTTTTTTTTTTTTTTTTTTTTTTACAAAGACATTTTAATAGTTCCTATTGTATGTCATAAAGTAAAATTTTTAGATTTGATCTTATTTAAGTTCTTCATTATTTCAAATCTTTCACCATGTTTTCTTGATGTTTCACTCACATAAATACTGTGCAGTAAGTACAAAAGTCTTCTCATTTGTCTTCATGAAAGTGCTTATGCCACATACACATCGCTCCTACCCACTCTTTTTGAACATCTTTACCAAATAGCAATAGACTTAAGCATATGCTTATCATTAAGTATCAGCACTGTGGAGGAGTAGTCCTATATCTGTAAATAAGTCAGAAGAGCAGAAGGGAAGGAACTTGATTTTAATGCCTCATAAAATGGTTTTAAGAAATCTTAAGTATCATCTTGGAGAAAAAAAAAAAAAAGAAAATTGAAAAAAAAAAAGGAGGTAGCTTTATGCTGAATGCGAAGTTCAGAATAGAAATGAAGACATAGTCTTTCATAGTGAGTGAGAATGATTAGTCATTGCAGCAATTAACCACTGAATTTGCAGATGCTCTTCTAGAAGCTGTCAAGTCAAAACTGGATATTTCCATGGAAGTTATCCTTAATCAAATCCAGGCATTCAGATCAGTAGGCAGGAGAGAGGAATGAAACCAAGATTTAATAAAACCCAGGGGTAATGGTGTGGGATAAAATTTAATGTGAGCTGCAAGGAAGTTAGCTGATCTCGTGGTCTTAAGTGAATTGCAATGGTATATGTTAGGACAGAAACCACATCGCCACCTTTTACACTTTGAGGGTTTTGGCAGCCAATGTTCATGTATGCTGGACTGCATGGTGATTAGTAGACATTCAGTATCACTTCAGCAAAGAGAAATAATATTTATTATGAAATATTTTTGCAGTATGTTATTTTTCTAGCTACAAAGATAGAGCAACGTCACATTCATGTATCTGGTGCTAGTGGCATAAACAGGGCTTTAAGAGCATCACAGGGAGGTGTCTATTGAAAACTTTGCTGTATTACATCGTCATTGCCATTAACAATATATATATATGTTTTGTTAAGGTGGGCAGCTTTGACCAAACTCACCACATATAACCGATTCTCCTCCTCTGAGCTGTCTGAAGAAAAATCTCAGAATGGAAAAACAGTCACACTAGAGTTAAGTTTGAAACTACAATATTAGAAGTTGATCTGTTGCAATGTCCAGGATGTGCAATGGCAGAAAGGGAAATAAGTGAGTAAAACCACAAGAACCTCCCCCTAGAAACAAGGTTAAAAACATGTTTTTTGGAGAACTTTAATTTTCAGCTAGGTGTTTGCAGCTGTGCTATTTGGAGTCTCATCTGAGATTTTAAAACCAGTCAATTAGCAATCCCAAAAAAAGAGATGAGGATTGGCATATTGCTTATGATATCTTATCTTGTTAACACTACAGGTAAGTAGATTTTTGCTGTTGTTTTGTTAACTTTCTAAAAAGAAAAAAGGAAAAAAAAAAATTAAAAAAAAAAGCCCTACCAAAAGCTTTTATTCCAGAATTCTTCAAAACTAAAGTAATCAAGAAAGGTAATACTTATATTTAATCAGGGATGAAAGTGCCAAAAATAAAATTTGTATCAATTTTTTATATGATATGATGAAAATGCATGAGATATTAATGATTAAGCTGAGAATGGTTTTCACTGGGTTTTGGAATGTTGCTATGAGTGTGATGCAGGAAATTTTTTAAGATATTTGCTTTATACTTAAATGAAGAAAGTACTCAGAAAGGTCCTGTACTCCTATGGGTTAATTACATTTTAAAATGTAATTAATGTCAGATCAGGTTTCATGTCAGATCTCAGAAAACCAAATCCCTTTAAAGTACAACACATGTTCTTTTTGAACATACATTTCTTACATGTCTTATAATGATAAAAATTCTAGTAAATATAACATATAAAACAAAGGTATTCAACTATTTTAAAACATTATTTTTTTCTGATTTAAAAACATTTGTTGTGTTTTGTAATTACTTTCCAATTTTTTATACTCAGTATAAAAATTCATATATATATATTTGCATATGATAAATTGCTTCATTTCAAAGCAGTTCCATAAATATAACATAATTTATAATGGAAATCTGATTTCACCTTCTCAGAATAAAAATGACTCAGTTCACAGAATTTTAACATATTTCTCTGAACATGAGAAATATTTTTACATTAGATGCTGTTTTTACATTAGATGAGAAAATAATTTTTTTTTTATCTGTTTAAATCTTTATTATGGCATTAAAATCAAGCTTTTCTTTAACTTATTTCTGTTAACTGGCTACAAAAGGAGAATAGGGTTAAGTGTTGGAGTTTCAACGTGATTATTTAAAGTTTAAATAACTGACTTTGAAGCAGACTTGTTATCTACTAGTTAAAATTTTGAATAATTTAGGATGAGACTCAAATGGAGAAAAGGTTTAGTCATGTAAGTTGCTAGAAATTGTGAGGTGTCACTGCTAGCTGATCGGATATGGGTATCAAGTGGGTATCTGATAAGGGTATTCTGTTATTCACAAAAATTTCCCAGTGTTCATCCTTGTGGATGCAGAGGATTATCAGACGGCTGGAGCACCTTTCTCTTGCAGAAAGGCTGAGGGAGATGGGCTTGTTTAGTCTGGAGAAGTTTCCAGGGAAACCTCATTGTGGCCTTTCAAGACATAAAGAATGCTTACAACAAAGATGAAGATTTTTTACCAGGGGCCTCTTGTGACAGGTCAAGGGGAAACACTTTTACTCTGAAAGAAGGTAGTCCTAATTGAAGAAACATTTTGTGATAAGGGTGATGAACAAGCACTGGATGCTTAGAGAAACTGTGCATGTCCTATACCTGGAAGCATGCAAAGTCAGGCTGGATGGGGTCCTGGGCAGCCTGATCTGGAGGGTGGCAGTCCTGCCCACAGCACGTGGATGGAACTAGATATCTTCCAACCCTCTGGCAGAGGGAGTAATTAAATGTATTATCAGCTTAACCTTCAGAATTCTTTCCATTTAATACCTGTTCATTGCAATCTAACTTTAACTAATAAGTGTTTTTTTGTTGTTGTTGGATTGTTCTTTTTTTTTTTTTTTTTATTTTTTTTATTTTTTTTATTTTACCTGCTCATGGCACAGTAATAGATGTGTTCAGGCATACTTCCAGTCCTTTACCTCATTGTTGTCTGCACAACAGATATACACAAGAAATCATTCTCAAAATATCCATTATTCTATGGATAGAATCTTCCATAAAGAAGATCTTCCAGAATCTTCCTCATCCTTCTGCTTTAGTTCTATATGGTTATTTTATTTGCACACAGTACTCACATAAAATTTTATAAAGAATTTAAAAAAATAAAATTAAAAACCAGCAAAGGACCTAGATATGATGTTAAGAATTAATGAAGCTGAAAAATTATGGAAATTCAAGACTTGTATTGACATGGCATAGAAACAAAACTTTTGGCATTGTACAGAAAATATGAGAAGTGGTGCATGTGGGTGAACTTGAATATTCTTCTATTTATTTTAATACAAGAATACAATATATTACTGCAAAACTTTTTACTGCTGTATTCATTTCATTTTTGATTTGTACTTCATTTAGTCATAATTTCATTTCCTTGTTTGCAATTATTCCTGCACAAAACAAGTTGCAATCAAATATTTAAATAACAATGTATTGGACTAAGAAGAATATTACTAGAACATTAACCTTAATAAATGTGATAATTAATTAATTATTAATTACAGCTAGCAGTGGGCCAGAGCTCTTGGTTTTGCAATACCCCGAAGATGCCAGTGTGCTCCTTAACTCCACTGTGTGGATGCTATGTGTCTTTGAATACCCCAAGGAGGAGAATGAGGAGCCAGTTGTGTACTGGAGGAAGGGCCCCAGCTGTGACAACCAGCAGAGTCTTCGGTCAAGTTCAGGAGCAGGAAGGCCACATGTACACATTACCAAGGACATATTCAGGGGATTCTCTATCTTAAAACTGAGCAATGTTGACAAGAATGACAGCAACTCATATTTCTGTGACGTGATACTAACCCAGAAAACCCATGGCAAATGTGGAAACGGAACCAAGCTGACAGTGCACGGTAAGAGGTATCTGATAGTCAAAGCAATTGTATTAATGGATGCAAAGTGAGTTAAATATTCCATCAGTTTTACTGATTTCTATTCTACCACTCAGTGCTGTGAGAAGAAGGATGAGGAAAACAATCTACAGTCATGATCTGAGAATCTGACTGTGGGCAATAAAACATTGATTCAATAATTAATACATATTATATACATAAAACATTTTGTGTATTATAGTATTTGGGTTAATCTTCTATATTAGTATATACCATATATATTTAGAATACGAAATATTTTTTCTCAGTATTATCCACAAACATTTACTGAGACTTTGCTCCATACAAAAATAAAAAATCCGTGACACTCATTTTTCATCATTTTCCTCAGTCCTTGTGTGCCAGCATTATTGTTTTGAAGTATGCAATCTGTTCTTTAACCTCCAGGTTCTGAAAAATTAATAGTAAATTAAGAAATGTGGGTGATTTTATGAAGTGTGTGTGAGAGTAGGGATATGCAGGAGCATGAGATTCTCTCCACATAATTGTAAAATTATTTTCAGCACTTTATAACTCTTCTCCTAGCCTCAATTTATATAAACAATTTTTGTAATCCTGAAGGGGACAATTACCTCAGTGACTGAGGTAAATAATTCTGGAGGAGGCAAGTTTTTTGCTTGTAGACTTGCAGGCATATCTGATTAGTGCATGCTAAAGGCTACAAAGCATCTCTCTGTTACTAGATTTCACTTTATATATAATAATTTCCCAATGCAGTTCTTCTGAATCCCTAAAGAAAAACAGCTGTCAATGATTCCTTCTGATTTTATATACCACACCATATGTTTAATTTATTTATTAAAAAAACCCAAAACATATTTTTCATCATAACTTAAGTATGTGCAATATAATAAAGATGTTTTTGGATCTATCACCTGTGAAATTTGTTTACTATTCATTTTATAATTAGCTCAGAGAAGTTTAAAAAATTCATCACTGAAGCAGAAAGAAGACAATAGTTCCTTCATGAGAAGTATAACCTTTCAGTCCAGAAAAAAAGAGAAATGTGATAAAGACAACTGTGCTGACTAGTCAGTCTTCACTAATCCTTCAGATTAAATCATATCAGAAAAGCAACTATTTCTTAATTTTTCAAATACTTAATTTTCTTCCTCTTCATTTCAGATTTCACGTGCAAAAACTGTGTAAGATCAGAACCCACCTGGTGGTGTTGGTTCCTTCTTCTCGGATACACTCTCTTTGTCACCACAGTTATCATAGCTTTTGGTGTAAGTAACAACTTCAGAAATAAATACTACAGACCTAAAGATGGGTGGCATCTTTTAATGGAAAGATACTATAAGTAAATGAAAGAAAGATGGTCATGCAGCTATGGCAAAGTAGAAAGTCTGTCTCTATTCTGTTAACCAAAGATTTAGAGGTAGAATCTCCTGTATTTGGATATTTGAGGATATGACCATAAAAGAAAGCTCTGGCAGTGGAGATACTTAGAAAAGTAAAAGCTACCATTTTCAAAGCTTGCTGAAGAAGCTATTCTTGATGTTGCTGAATGTTACCAAGTTTTTATTTTCACCTGGAAAGATAATTTAGAAAAAAATAATTTCTTAAATGATTTGCAGTTCAAAACACATCCTGCTTCCTCCATACTTTTGGGCTCCAGCTCCTAATTTCATGTGCTCCACCAGGCATACATTAATGTCTGCTTATTTTACACGTGTTTCAGCCAACCAAACAGTTACGCCAGGGCTTTATGCCTTCTCCCACCCACCAGTTGGGATGGGTCCCCACCTGACATTTCCTTAGCCAGCTTTGACAACTAGAAAATACTTTCCAAGAGAAGAAAATGTTTTTTGATACAAAATTGTCTAAGCCCAGAATGATTTCTTATACTTCCCACGATACTTCAGAAATCTTTTCTCTTTCCTAGTTGTGGATCTCTTCCCTATCTCATATCATGTTAATCAACCTCTTCTTATGGATCCAAAAACTAAAAAGAAAGCTTTCAAATAATAGTTCCATTTTGGTCATATTTAGGAATATACTTTATGTGAAGGAAACCATTTGGAAGGAAATGAAGCTGAGCTGTGCCATAACATGATGCAAATTAGAATCTCAGTCTCTGAAGGCATGGACAGTACTAAAATGGGCTCTACTTATAATTACAAGGTCCTTAATTGCAAACGTATAAGATAGTAACTTAAGAGACCTAAAAAGTTCCTTGTTCATCACCAGTAACCTCTCCCATCAAAAACCAATATTTTACAGTTCCTCAGAAGTTAAGAGCTGAAGGCTAAATTGGACCAAGAGGCAATAGGTAACTAATTTAACAGGTTCTCAGCTTGTACAGTTAAAAGGGCCATTTAAGTGTTACTGAAACTAGAGTTATAGCAACAGCTCCCTCTCTGCTGATTTCGTTATTAAAAGATTCAGCACCATTGACAAGTTACAAGACCTACAGACACTTATGGTATCTGATTGCCCTTCTGGGTCAAGTAAAGTACAGGTTTTGTTTTCCTTAGAAACAAGTTGTTAAGTGTTGTTACTTCAAAGCCACATCAAAATCAGAAATGTTCACACAATTCAGGCAGTAAACAAACAAAATTTGCTAAGATACAATAGCAGTAAAGTCTGTCAAAATGCACTTCTGCATCTGAATATGCAAAAACAGCCAAATAAATCTTTCCTAAAATGAGTCACTGTGAGTACAATCAGTAGCAGCAAAATATACCAGGTCTGGCAGGGATGACTTTCACTGAAAAAACTCAATGAAGAATTGAGTTTATACAGTGCTATGTTTTGGATTTGTGGTTAAAGGTATTGATAGCATACCAATATACTGAACAGCATTTGCATGGCATCATCAAGTTATTTTCCATTTCTCAGTCTGCTTCCTCAAATTGGTGGCTGAGGATGATCAAGTGGCTCGGAGTCAACCAGGATGACTGGCCACAGCTGACCAAAGGGGATATTACGCCACATAACATTGTGTTCATCAAGAGAATCAGGGGTAGAGGAAGAACAAAGGGTTTTTGTTGGCTAAAAAGATGACCGTTGCTCTCTGACTGGCTTTGCATTGGTCAGCTGGAGGGAGGTGGTGAGTGATTTCCCTTGCTTCATTTAGGACTTTCTGGTTGTTTATTTTCTTCCTCATTCCTTCACCTATCAAACTGCCCTTGCATTGACCCGGGAGATTTCTCATTTTTGTTCTTCTTGTCCTCTCCCATCCTGCTGGGGAGGGGGAGGTGAGTGAGCAGCTTCATGAGTGTTTGGCTGCTGGCCAGGGTCAAGGCAGCACAGCAGCTAAAGAGAAAGACACTGACATTTTTGAAGTCAGGGAGTCTATAATTTCTTACAGGTCATTTCTTCACTACATGACAAATGTGCCATACCATGAAAATGTGTATAGTGTCAAAATCAGAGTGTGAAATAGTGAAAGAGGTACTAGATCACTCAAAAGTCCCTTGGCTTTTTGACACTTCTAGGCCACTACTTAAATTTGGTGTGTCAGGGTTGGCTGAGCACTTCAGGTACTTTCTGGAAGGAGCTGCTATCTCAGGAAGAAGTCACACTTGTCTTTTCTTAGCTTAAATTTCTCTTGTATTTCTTCTTACTTTTGTCAGATTTTCTTTCTGCGCTTCAAAATCAAGACTAGGGCATAACAATGTGCTATTCCCATGTAACATGCATGAAAATTGTACATATTTTATGTGGAAGCCATTAGAGCTGTCAGTTATGGATTCTCCCCAAAAGAAGATATCTATCCCATCAACTCTCCAGAATGATCACTCAAGCTACATAAGAATACAGGATGAATTTAAAAAAAAAAAAAAACACAAACCTCTTTCACCCTAACCAAGTTGTTTGTTTAAATAAAATAAAAGCTTTTACGCACCTTAAAAGATAGTACCATGCATTGAAGAAATATTAAATGAAAACACTGATATAAAGTCAGACTCACATTCTACTTCTTGAATACAGTGAGAATTACCCTTATGCCACTACCTGTAAAAATCAGTTCTTCAGTGTTTTATTGAGACTGTGATATGCAACCTTACGAACAATTCAGAATAAATAGTGAAGTAAGGAATGTATTCTCTGAAAAATGAGGTATCTAGTGGAAAAAAAAAAAAATTAATAGCTTAACAATATATTTTTTGGAATATTGCAACAGATTCATCACTGCTGTAAAAAGTGGAAGAATGATTCAAGAAATACAGATAGCAGCACTACCCTGCCAAGTGAATGGATTTATGAGAAGCCACCCAAACCCGTTAATAATGGGTCTAACCAAGAATATGAAGATATGTCACTAATAAGAACTTTCAGTCACATTGAAAGGAAAGTGATATGAAAAACAAGCTCACAGTTGTAACTGTAATGCTATGAGAACGTGAATGATGTGTACTACTTCAGGATACAGAAGAAACATACACACAAGTCATTTTGTGAACTTGGAATCTTCTTTGTTCAAGATGTTTTCATCTATTCATGTATTTACTTCAAAACTAACGAAATCAATTCTCTATGCAGCTACAAATGCAATGATATTTAGAGTGCACAGCTACCACAAAAAAAGTGATAGAGCTATTAATATATTAATATTTCAATGCAAGAAAGCTGATCATGTATGCTGATATATTTCTTTTTCCATTTCAAACTCAAGGACATGTAGAATTTTGTTTTTATCTGAGTTAAGACAGCTTCTTTGCTTCATCAAAGCAACAGCAAATTCTGTACTACAGTACCTGTCTGTTGCTGAGATAAATTTAAAAGAAAGATTTTGTCATAGAGGAGTTTCTCCTGATGTACTGCCTGACCTTACTTCCAGCTCCTTATCCTGCCCTCATATTTATACATCCCTGCAACTACTTCTACTTTTGGCTGTGTAGCCAGCTATGCTACTGATATAGTGCACATTTGTACATGCCTCTCTCAAAAGAATGAAAATACTGAATATGTTTTTAATAGTTACAATTTCTGAAGAAAACATAATAATTACTGATGAAGAGCTTGACTTTGTTGTTCTCCTGGCATATCTAACACAGTGTAAGCTATTTGGATTAAAAATATCTTTAAAAGTTGTTTTAAAGTACTTAGGATGCTTTTAGAGTCCATGTAGCAACAATAGAATTAAACTTCATAGAAAGAGCTTACCATAATTTGCATAATAATTAAGTGCTCAGAGAAAGTTGTGCCTTGGAATAGTTATGTACATGTGACTTGAGAGAAGTTAACACTTTAACAAACTCTATTTGAGTTATTGAATTTTTCTTTTTTCCACAAATGATTAAATATTACAAGCTGAGTACTGTGTATCAAGATTTGGTTTTTTTAACACTGAAAATATAATTATGAAAGGAAAATGTTCATAGGCTAAAATGCCAGAGATTACAGCCTTATACACTATGAATATAAAACAAAGAGTAAGCTCTTTTTTACTCAAGGGGGCAATAAGTCATAGTTAATATTCAAGACTGTACGTTATGATGTGGATGCACACTGCTAGTGAAGTTCAGCTTTATCAGTAGAGCTTTATCAGTAAAGCATTATCAGTACTGCATTCTTCTAAAATATTTGCCTGTTCTGCAAGTAAAAATACTAATTAAAACAGTTTTAAAAACTGATATTTGACTCGTTTTCTTGAAAGTACTTCTGATTCACTTAGAGACAGTTAAGTATTACTTCCAGGACAGACAAACAATGCTTGTGCATTTGGAGAGGTTGAGAGCAGTCATGAAGTCATGAAAAAATAAAACAATTTTCTTAAATTTGATAGCAGGAACTAAATAATGGTCTCCCTCACTCTCCTCTACTCAAACTGGGTTCTGAGTGCATCTTCAGTCATAGATATTCAGGTTTCCAGATTCGGAAATTTAAACTCTAATTTGGGATGAAAATATGTAAATTTCCAGAGAAACTAGCTTCTCAGATGCACCTCAGACTTCCTATTTTAAAAATCTTTAAAAAAAAAAAAAAATTGTTGATTATAAAACATGACCAACGTCTTCTATTTAAAGTTTTTTTAAATTTTATTTTTATGTTTTTAATTACCTTAAATATTAAGGGATCTTTTATATATCTTAACATGTAGCTTTAGAGAAGATCCTTTATGAGGTGTGAAATCCACCTTAAAGGAAGATGCAGTCATATGAAGGCAGAAGTCAGTGAACCAGAGTTACCTTCAAGAAGCACAAAAACGTTAATGCATTCAATGGAACTTTCCATATCTTGCATTTTAGTTCATTCTTAATCTAGCAGACATCTAGCAGGGCAAATGCCTTTCAAGACATCTCATTCAGATAACAGGTATACTAGAATAGGGCTGTTTTCTTTCCACTTTACAGCACTGCTTCCATTTCAGATCAATGGTCCTTCAAAATTGTCAACACTGTTTTTACACTTTTTCACATGCTTCTTAGAAACACCAGAGCTATTTTCTATGTAATGTTTCCCAATAAGTTGGAATTAATGTTCAAGTCAGAAAGGTTAAACATTCCAAAGTTTTGTCTGAAAACAAATAATAGGGCATATGTGCTACTATCTAACACCAACAGCATAAGGACAGTAAAAAACCAAAATCATTATTTTCTATGTAGCAGTCAGCAAATTTTTTGTCAGCAGGGCTGAATCCAGTTCAGAACACAAGAAATTTTTAATAGCAGGTATACGAAAAATTATATTTTCTAATTTATACTTTTTTAACACACATATAGTAGTGTAAGTAATGTTAACATTTATATGCAATTCTGATCGTACAGTAAATCTGTAATTTCTGTAAATTTCTCTGTAAATCAGAGAACTATTGCTTAGAGGAAATCTCAATAGCTCATTTAATCCAACCTCTGCTCAATCAGAGCCTCCTAAGAGCAGGTTGTCCAGGTCCATACCCAAGCAACTTCTGAAGATCTCCATAGGAGACTCCACAATCTCTCTGGGGAACCCTAGCCTCTGTCAGTGTTCCAGCATCCACACAGCACAGACGTGCTTTCTGATGGTCAGAAAGAACCTGCCGTATTTCAGCTTGTGCCCACTGCCATGTCACGACACTGACCAACACTGAGCAGAGCTTGGATTCATCTTTATCATTCCTTCCCATCACCTATTTATACTCATCTAAGATCCTCATAAGCATTTTTCTTGCTGAGCTAAACAAATCCATAAATCTCTGCCTCACCACATAAGAAGGATGTCCCAGTCCTTTAATAATCTTTGTGTGTCTGCAGTGGACTCTCTGTAGTAAGTCTGTATCTTGACAGCAACCACGTATCAGCAGCATGAAGGCAGAAAATAGATACGAGTTTTGGCAAGTTTGATTTCCTTCAACTGCTTAAGACACTAAAAACTTAAAAAGTTAAACAGCCTACTTACACAGTAAGTCTAACAGAAGGTGAAATTCTAGCAAGCACAAATTATGCTTTCAGCCATACAAGGACTTCAGTTGAAACACCTCTAACAGAAAATGAACAGAATCTGTTTAAGAACTTAGGATTTACGTTTCTTTAAAGCATTATTTTAAAGAGGAGAAAGAAAACTTATTACTACCTTAAGTCTTTGTGAAAAATGTTAATAAAGTGGTCAGAACCCTTTCTTACTACAACAGATTTATGATGCACTAACAGAAAAATCTAGCTATTAGTCTGCAAAATTAGCCAGAAAATGCCAAACTGCAGAACTTGCAATGTGGTTTAAAACAAAGCAAAAGCCACACACACACAAACAAACTAAAGTAAATTGACTTCACATAGAAAAGCTAATATTCACTTCTTGAAAACATAACCGCTGATAACAGAAAACAAAGCTTAAGAGGTTCTCATTTTATTAGATGTTTCCCTTTGAAACAGAACATATTTAATGAATAAAGATGCATACAAGTCATTGTCCAGTAAGACCATACACAGGAGAGATAAAAAAAAAAAAAAAAAAAAAAAAAAAAAAGATTAGGTTAGGAACACAATCAGCAATATTTATGCACAACTAAGAGAGCTAGGGCAGGGAAGTGGGAAAACATGGCACTACTGCAGATGAAGAGATAGGTAAGAAATTATTTGAAAGGGATCAGACTGTTTGCTGTTAAACCAATGGATCTGAAGGTACCTTAGTCTTTCTAACATAGAAGTAGCTTTTGCAAACAAATCCAGGTTACCTCTCCTTTGTGTAGTGGCAAACTGTGCACATTCCACAAAAATGGAAGCAATATTTACTACATTTGTGTAATTCTGATTATTTTTGCAACAGAAATTATTACTTTGTTACAGATATTAAAAGATTTGAGTTTCATGAAAATAAATAGAAGACAATTATGATCAATTCACACAATGTTGGAGAAAATATAGAAGAAAATTAATTTGGCTTTTATAAGGTATGTCACTATTGTAAAAGTACTATGTTATTTGGAAAAGAAGATTCTCTTAACACACCACCTGAAGTTTTCAAGGTGGTACAGTTTGAGTAAGGAGGAAATAAAATGGGTGACATCACAAAGCCTGAATGCACAGTAGATGGTTTCCTCTATGAAACAAAGAGATTACAACTATTCTGATTTAAAACAGCAAATGCTTCTGTTAACTGATCAATAAACATTTTATTTCAAAGATTCAAACATTGTTGGCTGAGAATGAAACATCTCTGAATGTGCTCTACTATGCTACACTATGTTCAAATTAGCAGCCTTAAGACAACAAGATTGCATCACTCTTCTTTTTTGCTATCTTTTATAAAATGCCACTACCTGAAAAGTCTCTGACTCTTGCTTTTCTCATTGAACTTTTACATCCCAAGATAAATTAATAAATAAATATTTGTACTATAATAATAAGCACTTCTAGATCTTTCCTTTGCATTGCTATGATTTTATTCCTGCTGAAGAGCATTATGTTATCATAAACATCTGAAGGTCAGTTTCTAAAGAACTGAACACTGCCTGGGGCACTTAAAGCTCAGTGTATAGGATATGGCTTATATTCCTGTATTAATACATACAGAAAGAATCCAGGTTTTAATAAACTAAAGAGCATATCAAACACAATGCTCAAAAACAACACACATTATCAAGAAACAAGCTTTACATTTAATAATATTAACAGACAGATCTTACAGAATGGCATGCAGGTAAAATTGTACAGATTTGCTAAATTTACGCAGTTCCATGACTGCTCAGGAAGCTGTAGCACTAGTTCTGCTATTTCTTAAAGCTCATGAATAACTCCAAGCCCTCAGAGTGCTACATGGAAAAGAAGATTCTGCCATAGTACCAAAATAAGTATTGAAATTGATTTACAAACTTAGGCTTTAGCAAATCAGTTTGCAACAATCTTTTAATAGCATTATTCACTATTTCTATCTATGTTAAAAGCTCTCCTCTGTGTAAGTAAGAATGAAGGCAAGCAAGGCACAAGTATCTTTGTAGCATCAAAGCATTTCAGCTCTACCTGTAGAAATGCTGTCCTACATATGTGGAGTCCTACGTATCTGGAAATCATATTCTATTTTCACTGTAATACAGAACCTCATGCATCTAAAAATGTTGATGCAAAGCATTATTATTTTTTCTAGCAAAAACAGCAACAGAATTCAATCCTACCACATGAATCGTACCCTGATATCATCTACATATGAATATGTTGTTTACACTAAGAGGCCTTCAAACAGCTACAAAATATGTATAATTTAACTGTAATACTCACTTCCCTAGATTTTCAATTATTTTGGAGGAGTGCTACACATAATTCAATCTCAAATTTTTGTAAACATTAAGAATTCATCTTAAAAAGTACACTTAAGAAACAAATGCTTTGCTTTTAAGTAGTTGCTGATTTTAGAATTTAGGCATTAAAACCAAAATTTTTGAACTTGCATTTAAGGAAATCGTTGCAAGGTGAATGGTAAAAGAACTTATATCCAGGCACTCTATCAGGTTGTAATAAAACATTTATTTTATGAATAAAGCATTCTGAGAAACTTACAAATAAGTTCTTCACAGAAGTTTCAAGAAAATAAGTTCATTCAATTTTAGCAGCAGAAGAAAACACAGTAAAAATAACTACTCCACTGTACAAGATATTTTTAGTGAACACAAAACATCACAATTCTGTTACAAAAGTTTGAAATAGTATTTCTAATTGAGAAAGTGCATTCACTGAGAAGCACAAAAACTTTAACGTTCAAAAAAATAAATGTTATCAAAAGTGCAAATGTTTTATTTCTTGTGGCTAGAGCTAAGAGTTCAGATCCTTCAAAATGCTTTAAGTACTAAACTGGATTAGCAATACTGCACTCGATGAGCATGCACAACTGCTATATTAAGCGAGGAATACAGATACAACACTGATTAGTCTCTCAAATAACATTGGAAAAGTCTTCCAAATTTGTATAATTACGGTAACAGAAGCTTTTACAATTGCCATTTTAAAGTCCAGTTCTGAAGCAAAACAGATCAAAACTTGAATGTTCTCAAACAAGCCAAATACTAGCCAAGTACAGTTCTCAATCAGACAAGTTTATACAGGTCTTCTGAATGGAGCTGATATTTTCCTGGCAGAGGATGATGCAATTCCGAATGGGACTTTTTATTTCCATAAACAGAAATTGTGATAACAACCTCTTAGATTTGAGTTAGAATGTCTATAGCTGTGTTTTGAAAGCCATCAGGTTTTATTTTTTATGTTTTGCCTATTCAAACCAGTTTTCTTTTAGTAAAAAATGTACAGCGTCATCAAATCCATTTCGGTACAGCGATTCCATTTTCTCCTGGTTTGGTGGGAACATAGCTTGATTAAGTCTTACTAGGTTGGCCAAAGACAACTGCAAAAGAGAGAGGTGCTAGAAATTGATTTATGAAAGCAACTTATCTCAGACTTGACAGTATTGTTATATGTTCTGTCACATGTTTAGGTTAGCATATTTTAAAACTGTCTACGCTAGTAAATCACATATTCAGGCACACTGCCGAAAATCAAGGCAAACATATACAAATAGTCTGTGTATGCACCAATAAATTCACAACCTCTAAGACAAGCTGACTGTGAAACTGCCCAGAGTTTCTGAAATGTTTAAGTGCAGAAACGCACTAGTAACTGCCTCAGACAGTAGTAGCTGACACGTATACTTCTGCAAGAAAATATTTTTACCACTTCCTAGTGCAAATAATGCTATTTTAGTCATGTACTCTATTTATTTCACATTTTTTACAGCTCTAAAAGCCAAAGATATTTCAAAAATAATAGCCTAAAATGTTGCCTGAGATTTTACGTAAGTCTGCATTTGGATGACCACAGAAGCAAGACAATTCTGCAATTTACTCTCAAAATTATTCCACTCATCAACTCATTTTCTTCCTGTAGATGAACTAAATATTGGACATAAGCAATAATAAAAAAATACAAAGAAAGTTACACATTTATTTTCAGTAAGGTAAATAATCTCATTCTTCATGATCATTTACCAAGTACTGCAATGCTGTGAAAGACTACAAAGATTTAGAAATTGGCCCAATTTAGAACATTAAAGATCATTAATTTCATCCAATTTAAGAAAACATATTAAGCACAGTTTAAGTGAGACTTAAAAAGTATAGCAACTGTTGCTAACCAGGTTTTTTTTGTTGTTGTTTTTTTAGTTTTTTTTGTTTTTTTTTTTTGTTTTTTCCTTTCTAGTAAAGTTTCTTGGGCAACAGTGGTAGATCTACTGCTGTTCAGTATTTTCTTCCATCATAACAAAGGATGCAATATATTATAATAAAAGTTTGTGAGAAAAAGCCTGAACAGAAATGTTAACAATGAAGAAGTCATAAAACTCAGCCTTGGCCTACATAAACATTTCTATAACATCTAACAAAATTTCTGGAAAAGTGTTGCAGTCACAGGTTTTAAAATCTTAACATGAGCTCAACTGAGCAATGAAATGTCAAGTCATTGCATATAATTTCAAATATAGAACTTATAAATGTATTTTAAACTCAGAGCAGCTGACAACTATGAACAGATGAGATAGTTTCCCTCCAGTATTTTAGAGAAGTAGAGTAGCTGATATTAGAGCAAGTCTAGATTATGCAGATTGAACAGCCTACAACACATTTTGCTCTATTTTGTACTAGATACAAGCTTTTCAACATTTCTGGCAAAATTTTTACTAGATTTTTCTTTCTTCTGTGTCTAAGGAAAAGCTTACTTTTTGTATGCAAAACAGAAAATGCAAAAAACATTACATAAGACAGAATTATACACAAAAAATAAACACTTAAAATAAGTATAAACTGCTCAACTACCTTTTCCTCTTCTGAAGTTAGTAAATAAGCAAGCAACTCACCATTATATCTTGTTTAGCAAATTTAACATACAGATCCACACGTCCTTTATCTTGTGGACAGATATCTAATCGACCACTGAAAGGAGAAATTGTAATTGTACGTCCAAAAGGCAAGATAGGGAGGCCATTGGTAATGCCACCATCAACCCACTTCTACTGCAAAATAAAATTTTCAAAATAGCTTAAGAACAATATAATAATAACTGAATGCTTATCTTTTCTGTCCCTACCTCTTCTACAGCACTCTTGGAGAAATCTAAAAGTTTTCCTCTCAATGAATAAGCAACTTCAAGTATAACAGGCATTAAAATCTATGAACAGACAATGCAAACAGCATTCAGTTTATGAGCATTTGACAATGCTGAAACATATTCAAAAGCTTCCCAAACACTTAAATATTTTTAATCACGTGAGTAAGTCTTGTTTAGTTGATCTATTAACAAAATGCCTGTTGAGAAAAAAAATGTATATTTTTAAACTCTCTGGGACAAAGGAAAAGGTAAGATCATTACTGTTACACCTGAACCACTCCACACAGCATACATATTTATAAGCTTTAATCTGTTGCAAAGTAGGAGCTGGGAAACGTCCACGTGAAGGGGAAAATGCCTGCATCAACTAAAACAAATGTAACTTCATCTCTCCTACAATGTCTTGTTTTCTTGCACACTGAAAAAACTGCAACACAAAACAGCAACAGCTGGAAAGTAGATGATTAAGGTGGAAAGGAGCTGGACACACAGTACTTGAGAGGGAGCAGACAAATCAAGTCTTCTACAGAAGTTGCGTCTACCTGGTATCGTGACCACAATAAAATTGCTAAAATAATGAAAGTTTTCTCACAAAATTTATGAAAATGCTACAGGAATTTAGTCACAAAAGCAGCAAAAAAGCCATCCCCAGTAAAAAAAAAAAAAAATATGCTACTGGTAAGTTGTTTATGGTATACAAATTAAACTGTCTTCATACTATTGGAAAGATACTTGCATTCTGTGTAACAACTGTGATACAGAAAGTGTAATTTCAGGTTACAATGTCTCAACTGCAATACAGAAAGTGTAATTTCAGGTTACAATGTCTGGCCCTCAGAAGCCCTTCAAATCACTGAGGTTCATGATTTAATTGTATAGACCGCTCTTAGCTGTACCCTTCAATCTCATTTAAAGCAAGCCCCCTCTTAATTCCATAGGTACAGATTTTTCCCCAATGCCATGTTAGAGTTCATGCAATCAGATGATTTTATTGTCAGTAGCGCCTTATTCCATTGTCAACTTCCGTATCTTCTGATACCTGATGGACTTAAGACCTTTTCATACGGATATACGGCAAGAATCAGGTTGTTGTTTATTTTATTCACACACCCGCACACTTCTTCACTTTCTTGGATTAAATCTGACATTTCAAATTTCTTTTGTGCTCCTTAGCTTAAAATGTAAGCTACAGATATATGTATATATTCAATATAAATATGACCCTTCTTATCCTATTAGTTCATAATCAGCTTTAAGAGCTTGACTCTAAACTGAATTCCTTCATTTTCCACAAAAATTACACAAGTATGGAGATTATTTTGCCTTAAAGAACAAGGTAAAAAAAGCCATCTAAAACTACCTTTCAAATTTCTCAAACTCCATTACAGTAGTACTACTGTACTACTTGACTGTGAGTAAAGTTGAGATGCACCTTGAAACACCAATGTCTACCAGTTTTAATCTATTCTTGAGCTTCTTTTTATTTTTGGCCATAGATAGCTGATTTACATACAACAATCCCTGAATTTTGAAGTGGTTTTTTTTTTGTTTTGTTTTTGTTTTTGTTTTTAATTCTGATTTCTACAACAAGAACTGCAAAATTCCTATCTAAGCCAAATCTAAGATATCATAATACAAGACTTTATTAACACCTTTCACAAGTCTAGCTTAGTTTTTTACACCCTTTAAAATCTTCTAAGCTTAAAAATTCTGACTATTTATTTTTTCCTCCCTCTCCCTTTAATACAAGTTAAAGAGTTCTTTGAAAATTTGAAAACATTACTGAGGCAAAGGCAATACCTTTTGTTAAGCACTATCTTGTGTAAATTACGTACTTCCTGGATGATGCTCTCTGTAGCATTTCCTTTTCTTTCAACTCCATCAGAGTAACTAGAGAAACTCTATCAGAGTATCTAGAGATAGAAATCTCTACAGAAATATTTTTATTTCTCTATCAAAAATATTTTGGCTCCAAAGTCTTTCATGTTACAATTAAAACCAGAATATTTCCACACTGAAAACAAAGAGATGCCATGCTCCAGCTTCCTGCAATTCTATTAACCAATTCATCAAAAATGCTTCATAGCTGATGAAGCAAATTCCACATAATTTCTGAATAAGTTCCTTTATTATGTAAGTACAGTCCAAAGACAGAAAATGTTCTAAAATAATGTGCAATGAAAACCAAGACAAACACAGAAGTTAAGGATGGAGGCTGGACCTAATGGAATCTACTCATTACCACTAGGTAACTTTTACAAAGGCATCCTGTAAGAACTACAGTGACTCAAACTGCAGCTTCATCATCACGTACAGTCACTCAATCATCAGGGGACATCTATTCAGTTCAAAGATCAGTCTTGCCAGCATTCAGAGGACACCAACTCAACTCAAAATAAGGTAATTTTACTTGGAGCAGGTTTTGCTCATCATACACAAGAAAGGTGTCCCACTGCTTTCAATAAAAGTTTAACAAAAGCCAGTATGTCCAAGTTTGCATAGCATAAGGCCATTCAACTGTTGCTGGAAGTGCAGTTCCAGACAATCTTAAATACTTGATCCAGGCAAAAATCTAGCCCAGTCTAGTTAAGATCACTAGCAGACCAAGTTCTCAGATGTTCTCTTTATATTACACATCCTTTCATCCTTTTGCTTCAGGGTAGTTTTGGGCTTATCAAACCAGAAGAAAACATGCTAGGAATAGACTGATGTGGTGACTACGCTAACATGCAACTTAGCACATTTATCCCCACCACAGATGACTTGGTGATGTGCACACAGGTGACATAAGTAGCCTGTTCCATATGCTTAGCTCTATTCTGCAATATCTGGGTGCCCAGTTACCTACCCACACCCTGTCACTCACTACACCAATCCATGGAAATGCAATACAGCTTCTAAGATTTTGCTCTCACAGTACTCAAAGTGTTTTGGACTAGTAGTCACTTTCACTTAGATTTGAAATAGTCATTTCAAATAAATAAATAGATAGATAAATAAATAGATAGATAAATAAATAAATCCCAAGCCACAAGTAGACTTTGTGAGAAAAGTCGGGCATCCCGAATTAATCCATTCCAACAAATAAAAGTAAAAGCAATCTCTTTCTCCTTCTCAAGTATCTTTGATACATCTGGTATGAGTGTAGAAGAGGGCTTGGTAAGGACAAGCAGCTTTTAAATAACAGAACTAGCTGTCCTGATACATCATTGACTTAACTTCTGAATGCAAAACATTAAAACCAGGCAGGAATGAGAACTGTTCACTAAGAGGCTGCAGGTATTTCAGTAAATACCACAAAACTTTGGCAAATGCTAATAGCAGTGTGCATCCAGTAAAATGTTTTTTCAGTCAATTTAGACAGATCTCTGATCCAGCTTTTCAGTTTGTTAATTGAAAGAATAATGTAGGAAGTTTAACAAAGACACTCCCCTTTGAGTAGTATCAGAATGAATGACAAACATCCATGTGTGCCCCTTAAGCTCTAAAACTGAGAAGTTTTCTGACATCAGAAAGGAACTCAAAGTCCCTAAACAGAAATATAACTGTTAGATATGAATGTTAGAATGACTAGTGTTGTTTTTGTGTTTTTGTGTGTGCGTGTGTGTGTGTGTGGATGACAGACACGATAAATGCAGAATTTGGACATGTATGATGAATGAAAAGGAAGTAGTAACACTTTTTAGAAAGATTTTTTTTTGTTGTTCTAATAATTACAAACGAAAACAAAATTATTCTTGAAATGTTATTATATTTATATAGGAAAAAAAAGTTATTGGAACTAAACTGCAATTCCCACTTGACAATCTCTGAGATCAGGCAATTATATCATAAATGAAGGATGTTATTGGAAAAAAATAATAGTTAAACACAGTGAAACTTTACCTCTCCTTTATACTCGACTGGCTTCATTCCAGCATATACTGGTATAAAACTACTTGCTAGCAGGACCTAGATAAAAGAAAGAAGAAGAACTGGAGAAGAACAGTGAAGAAAAGGCAACTCTGAACCAATAAATATTCTCCTGCACGTATCCAGAACATTATAAATAGTCTGGAAATTCATTTATGCACATCTTTCATTAGTTCAATACATTATATTAAGGTATTAACAAATTGCTACTTGTTCTTCTACAGGCTGCTGTCTAGAGCAGTTCTCAGATTTATTTTAGGCAATGACTCCTCTTCTGCTACGTACAGAAATATGGTATGCACATTCATATACCTTTCTATCCATTCCTAACAATATCTATGACTCTGTGCATGTGCATCTATGTATATGTTTGTGTACCCAATGATCTACCTGGATATGGAATCTATATATAGCTAGATATTTCAGGTATGTCAGATGTGTCAAATATTTCTGTACAGGTAAATCTGGCCCACATGCATGAGGATGAATGAGAAAAGCAAGCAGCAAAATGGCAAAAGGCCATCAGGTCCAAACAAGCAAATAATTCATAGAGATTATGGAAAAAACATCCAAGTTTTTTTTTGTTGTTTTTTTTTTTGTTGTTTGTTTGTTTGTTTTTTTTTGTCTCTCTAGAATTGTATTCATTTTTACAACAAATTAAGCTACTTTCAGTGTTAAACATTTTTTCGTTCCATACAAATTTGAATTCAGGCTTTACCTCACACTTGCCTATTTCTATTCCTAGTGACCTAAAGAACCACGTATTTATCTGAGCTTAAACATAAAGGTTTTGTCTTCTACTTTTGAAAAATTGAAACATTTCCTTAGAAACAGGCCCTTTCCCTGACAAAACAGTAAAATAATGTCCCCCTCTAACCCAACCCTCAAAGCATCCAGACAAATGTTAAAAAAAGGAATTCTTACTTAAAACTTCCCACTTATTATATTTCCTCCTTTTTTTTTTCCTGCTATATCCTGCGCTACAATACAACCAATTATTAGAAAGAACATTTCCTTTACATGCACATGAATTCCTCCTACCATTTCATAAACCCATTTATGTTTACAATCCTGATCTAGATTTTTAAAACAGCATTCAAAAGAGAAGAGATGGGCCATAAAAGATATGCTATAATGGTTAAAATATAGTTTATGTGTGATACTTAATAAGGCATTATGTCTATTGCCCACAAAGTACTGGGATTTATTTTCAAGACAGGAATTCCTTTTGTTCACTCCCTCTTGTGATTGAACTTAATATCAGGGAATCAAGAGATACGAAAAGATTCACAGAATTGTTATAGAACTTGAGGATTATTTATATTATTCTCCCCTACAAAACAGCCAACCATTAAATGGTAATTAACAGTTATCCTGTTATTTTTTAAAAGGCCTTGCTTACAATGTAATACTTCTGAAACAAATGAAAGACACAGATTAAATTTTAGCAAAATCTCCAGAATCAAATTCTGCTTGTTGTTTACCTAAATAGCAGCACTGTAATATCAGTGACTATTTGATTAAAATATTTATTATACACCTAATAATAACACTCTTATGCACTGAAGAAAGTCATATACTTTTACTTAAAGCTATGCAAAATCATTACCTTAATGAGATCCTCCCTGGAGGCAAAATTTGAAAACAAGTAATTTTTCCCATTTCTCACATTAGTAACGGACACATAGAGCCGATTCTCAGCTATCTCATGAGCATTAGAAGGAAGAATAGATTCTATGCCTTCCCTAGAATAAAGAAAGCACTGAGTATTATTCACACGTAAAAATCTTACAACTACACTGAGGGATAAAGCTCTCCACAGTATGAAAAAAACCATACGTTTTACTCTCCATTTTTATTTAGAGAGCATCACACAGAAATGATTTAATAGATGCTTTGAGATTGGTACCTAAGTCTTTTCATAAAATCGTAACCAGGAGTTACTGCACCAAAGTCCAATTTTCTGACTTCTTCCGCAAATTCATAGGTAAACTGCTGACATTTCTGAAAATTAAAATATTCACCATTAAAGATGCTTTCATCATAGTTTTCATTATAGAAAGTAAGTTCAACTGTGGTATCTAGACCATACTAACAGCTAACACTTTAATCAAGAACAACCTACAAGGCCAAACTAAGATATTTTCCCACGTGTGAGTGGTTTGCATCAAGATATATTTAATAAACTGCTGATCCTGTCACACAAACTAATTTGTAAGAGAACATATGTAACAAGATCTCTAATTCATTAATAACAAATATATTTAAATGGAAAAAAAAAAAAAAAAAAAACAAAAAGCCAAATCTCCCAAACATACTATTCTGTGAGACAAGAAAAGTTCAAGGCTACTTTTCTAGGTATTACTATTGCTCAATAAACAGTTCTCTGGATCATACCATTACCAGAAATAAAGATTTGTATTCCAAGCACTTTTTAAAGTAGGTAGACACTAAGAAAGTAAAAGGAGTTAAAGACTACTTTTGTATTAAAACCAGACACAAGTATCTTAAGATAGCTGTAAGCATTAAAAACATCATAATTTCTCCTTGATATAAAACAAAAATTATTGACATACATTTAATGAATGAAATATATGTTTACTACAACTGACGGAAGACAAATGAACAAAAAAAGACCAGAAAACCGGGCTGTAGATTCTACAGCCAGAAAAGCTCTCTTACATAAGCTTAAATGCTTAGTTTTAGTTACTGTGAAACAAATAGCTTGAAGCATGCACCATAACTCATAAACCCATAAAATGCAGAAATTAAGATCTTGCACCCACTTTCTAAATGCTCTACTAGTAAATCTATCAAAAATACTAGCAAAAATTAAGACTTCCACATCTCTTACAGCAATGGCCACTAATTCATTACACATAGGTTAAATTTTCACTTCTAGTCTAGGCAGCATTTCATTCACCATTGAATCCAATTCAAATATATAAAACCAGTTACATGCCACAGGCCTTCAGTTTATTCCAAGGCTTCTGTTGTAAATCCACAAGAAAGAAGCATATTCAGACAGTGATTCAAACCTTCAACACCTTGGCCTCTCTCTAAGGGGACAGAAGAAATCCCCAAACTGCTACAGATTATAGAAGCATCTCAATTAGGATTATTAATTAATAAATTTAATTAATAAAGTAACTGAAGTGCCTTAATAAAGTAACTGAAGTGACAGGGAAATAAGAGTAAAAAGGAGTTGGACAACAGCAAATCTAAGTGAATAACACAAAACTACTTTCCATCTAAATGCTAAGAACAGATCATATTCCTAGACTCTCAGTCCTTGCTGTCAAAAGGCACATCTCCTTGAAACTATGAATTATTTATAATTTCTAGTGTCAGAAGCTTTAAACAGGGCATCTAAATTTCAAATAGTGACTGAGAACATGTTTAGAAATGGTAACTACTTCTATTGATTTAAGTAAACTTGACATCTAACATGATCACATACTACTGAAAGAAATAGGTACTCATACGTAATTCTATAAGCCATCATATGTATGAAAATCTGTCCTTACTACTCTGAAGTCCCATGCCTTTTCAACAGTGACGAAAATCCAAGATATTACAGAAATGCATTTGCAAGCTGTTACATCTTAACAATAGTCAAGACGAGAAATCTTCAAAATTACATTCTCTTCTAGTTCATAACAGTTTGTATTAGAGGTTTGAGAACAGAAGATTGAGCAAGTCCTAGTTATAACTTATCTAACACAGCCATCATTCCAAAAAAAAGAAAAGAAAATCTACCTGATGTCAGAGTTATATTTGTGGATATTTCAACAATTACAAATGCTGTTCATTAATGTAATAATTATCTAGATATGAACATTTTGTAGAAATTTCAATAAAAATAAAATATAAAGTATTTTCTATTCACTACACAACACTGTCCTTATTTACATGCCCTAAGAATTAGGAAATATTTCTGACTAACTCCCAGAGAGTTCTCAATTTACAGTTAAGCAATGTAATAGAGTGACTTAAAAGTTATTAAGAAAATGAGAAGGGGTAAAAAGTTCATGACACATTCTTCAGTTTATGCTAAATTGATACTGTCAGGGCAAAATCCAACATGATATAAGCTTAATTCCCAGAATCAAAAACTCCTCTCGTATTTTGACTTAAAAACATATTTTATGTTGAATCATTTTTCTTGGGCTTAAAAAAAAAAAATAAAAATAAAAAAAAAATAGCTGCTGTGCTTACCATATACCATACAAGAAATCAGGGGCAGAGGTAAGTATTACACCAAGCGAAACTGAAACTGAACTAGTAATTAGAAACGACAGACTACACCTGAACAAGTAACATACAGTGTTATCTTGACAACAGAATGGAATTTTGCTAATATTGAGTCATATAAAGAAACCATTTGCAGGGGTGGAGGTAAAAAGAAGCCAGAGAAGAGCTGGCTATTAAGAGACAGAAAAAAAACAGAAGTACGGCCAACTGCAAGTTATGCTTGTATCATAGCAAAACAAAGAGTTCAGTAGCGACATGTGATCTGGGCTGACACTATTCAAATCAAAAGATGTTGAACTATTTACAGAGTGGGCTGGAGAAATTTACCTAATGTTCGTTAGACTGAACCGTAAGGGAACTTAGGGGGAAAAAAAAAAAAAAAAAAAAAGTTATCTAACAGTCTTCTCCCTCATTCTCAAAAATGTCGTTTATGATAATTAAAAATATTAAAAGGACTACTAACATTTCAGCAAGGCCTACTCCTCTAAGTACATTAAAGGAAAGCCATTAAGGGCACATCAGGAAAAGCAGCCTTAAACTGAGCAAAAACTAAGCTTTAAAACAAGCAAAACAAAACTAGAAAAAGAAAACAGTGTTTTCTCAGAAAGGCTCATCAACCTCATAGCGAAGATTTTCTTTCTTTCATCCACTCTAAATCTATTCCCTTTTAACTTACTACTGCATCCTCTTGCTCTGTCACTACAGGCCTTGATAAAAAGTTTTCTTTGTCTTCCTTATAAGCCATCCTTAAGCACAGAAAGGCTGTAATGAGGTCTCTCTGGAACCTTCTTTTTTTTCCAGACTGAACAACTTCAACTCTCTCAGCCTTTCTTCACAGCAGGGTGTTCTAGATATAGTGATATTTACTGCAGCCCTCCTCTGAATCTGTTCTAACTGGTCCCAATCTCTCTTGTACTGGGGATCCCAGATCTGGATACAGTACTCCAGGTGGGGTCTCATGAGAGCGGGAGACTAAATCATCTCCCTCCTGGCCACACTTCTTTTTATGTGTGCCTGAAATACACCTGGTTTTCAGGGCTGCATGCACACATACTGGCTCATGTCAACTTCTTCATCCACCAGTGTCACAATGTCCTTCTCTAAAAGATGCACTCCATCAGCCCCTTGTCTCTATGTAACAACTACACCACTTCGTCTCAGTGTCAAACTTGCTAACTGGGCTCTTAATCCCACCATCTATGACACTGATAAAGATGTCAAGAAGAAGTGGTCCCAATACAGACCCATAAGGGACAGCACTCATTTACTGTTTTCCATTTGGACACTTAACTGTTTAACTGTCTGGATGCATCTATTTAATCAATTCTTTATCCATTTAACAATCCAACCATCAAACATACCCCTTCAATTTAGTGGCAAGAATGTTGTGGGAGACTGTATCAAAGGCCTTACAGCAGGACTAACAACTACGTGACATGCTAGAATAAAAGTTTGTGAGGGTTAATTCTCCCCTGGCATACAGTGCAGCTATTGCTATTAAGTTCTAAATTGTACTGAGTCTAAAGCATGTCCTATCTGAAGTTGTTTAATCAAGAACAAACGGTAAGGAGCCTGTGAAAATTAGAGCCTGTGTGTGGTGCAGTGGCTATAAGGACAGTCATTCATCATTTACATATCCTTCCACAAAGGAACAGTGCTACACATCTGCTTAACAGTCTGCCTACAGACAAGAAAAAAAATGATCAACTCCGTAATGTACAATGAATAAGTAAAACACAGATATATTTTGACACACCAGGTTGCATGTAACTCAACATTCAGACACGAAGTTTGTAATTGCACAGCTTAAATACACAGTCCACGTAATTTTATACCATAAACTGAGCACCATCATTTGCATAAATACTTGTTTTTTTGTCCACGCTTCACAGATTTTGCTGATGAAAACATATACATGAGTCCTATTCCTTTACAAAAAGCAAGGTGAAGGTCAAAAATTAAGGATACCTCTATCATTACCTCTAAAAATCAAAAGTTTTTAAACTTAAATATTTTAAAATAATCTTTGAAGATGATTATGTCCTACACCTATGAGTTTATAAATTTACCTCTATGTTTTCTGGTACTGCTAATAAGACAGTGGCAGCCAGGGATCCCGCAGAAGCTCCTGCAAAGTCTTTCACAACTTTCAGTAACTTCTTACCATGTCTGTAAAGAGCAGCTGCTGCCCCCAAGTGGTAAATACCCAGAAACCCACACGATGCAAATGACAGATTGACATGTTTCATTTTTCCTGTGGAAATAAAGTTATGCAGTCAGGAAGAGGATCAGTTACTTTTGTCTTACAACTTACAACTGTGTTTTTGGGAAAGAATACATAACATATATATAATATCTATGTTAAAAAACTGTTTACTTTAGAGTAGTAAGCACTTTTGATTAACCAATATATCAATTAGCTGCTTGAGTTTAGCATCTCCAAAACTGAGAGCAATCATTCTAAAACGCTCCTTAGCACAAATTCCTTCTTCAATCACGACATAAAAGTATGTTTCTATATACAACATATCTGCACATTTTCATCCATCTCATCAAAGAAATACAGAAGTAGTGTCTTAGAAGTGTCAACGGATGCTGAAACACTAAATATCATCATGCTTCCATTATGCATACAACCTTGAATCTAGTAGAATTCTCTAGGGAAATAATTTTTATCTTTCATCTCTGGAACTCATTTACTTACTAGTACTAGTATTTAGTAAAAGATAAATTTCTACATAAAGTCATTCCTTATTTAGAAAGGAAACAGGCAAACACATTACTGTTAAAAAATATAAAAACACTGAGGCAAAATATAAATACAAAGCAAAAGTTTGCTCATAAAAGCATGAATGCAATCTGAAGGTGTCAAGTACAGAAAAAAAAAAAAAAGCACAGAATTCAGATTGATAGAGGTGGTTTATTTTAAATAAACCACATATATACAAAGCTATATATTCTATTAGCTCTTCTGAAAACAACTACAAAATGAGAGCAAGATATTCTCCATTATATTGCACAGATACACAGACATTGTCCATGCTGAATTAAAATACAAAATTGTTGTATCTGGATACAAATCAGTAAGAATGGGACTGAATACATCAGTACACTCAGGAGTACACCTGATTGTTCTGGTTTGTGGTGGCATAGCTGATGAAATTTTTCTTTTAGAAACCACTTAGAGACAATACAGTGTCAGTACTGATGAAGCTTCACATACATATAGCAACAGATTTTAATTTAAGTTGCCTCTTCAGCTCAGAAATTAAAGTAGTGGGAAAACAGCAGCTTTCTAAACCACAAGAGAAGAAGACATGCATTACTGCTTTACATATACCATGTTTAAAATCAGACCATTAATGGGTCCCTCTGCCTAAACGGAAGGATTACTACTTCTGTTGCAAAAGAGATCTCATGGCATCAGGGCATATCATTTACTGTTTTATAAGACAATTCATTCTGCTAAACCACACTATGATAAGGTAGTTTATCAACTTATTAACCATGCCTTATCCCCCTTCACATATGGAACATTTCCATATCCGTTAACAAGCATGAACACCACAAAACAGTTGTGTACGCATACACAGAAACAAATCAAACCACAACAAGAAACCTGTAAGAAAACAGTTATCCTACAAATATGACTCAGATGAATAAAAGTCACCGTTCTGTAAGAGACTATCTGCTTGACAGATGTAGTTAAGCTACGTTGTTTCACCTTGCAAAGTATTCTGTAAGAGAAAGAGATGAAACAGCACTAGATGAATGTCCTGTAAAATCAGAGAAGGGAAACCAACATACCCACCTTTGTATGAATATAAACTGTCTCATTTGTTTTGATTCTTACAAATTTTTCATGGCAGTACTTGATTCGCAAGTTAGAATGGCACATTTGAAAGACAGTATGATTCAAACATTCTTTTCCTTTTATGATCTGGTGAATCACTGCTCTTTGATCAAAAGGAACAGCAGGGTTATAACAATTCTCAAGAGACATATGGAGAAATGTAATCAAGTGTATAATATGACTATTCCCTGCCAGTTTCTAACAGAGCACCACAAATGAGAACACTGTCACATCTCAACATAGACCATTTCTTCACCTGGGTAAATAGCAGAAATCTTGTCTTAAAAGTGGTATGACATGCAAGACTTCAGAATATTCTTTGATTGTTTAACAGAAGTTCTTGCTCTTTGCGAGATATTAACTAAAAAATTATCATATGGCTAAGCTGTTAAGAATAACAGCCAATAAGAATAATTCAGTGCAACTTACAAGATGCGCAAATGCATTTCAGCATAGCTCTGGATGGTGTATTCACTGTAGAAATATTACTTGCACTGGACAAAGCAAGTATTCTTGCTACTACTGTCCAAAAATATTTTCATCTTACATGAATGACATATTTCAAAACATTTTAACTGGCTAAAGGGATAGGCATAGTTCTATTGCCTACAAGAAAAAAAAATAATGTAAGAGCAGATAAATATAAGAATTTTGGACACTGGGGCTGCTTGAACTCCCAGCTCCACAGGTAATGCAAAAGCATTCAGGAATAAGTATAACCACATGGATTTGTTTTTTAAAGGATTCTCACATCTGCAAAAAGAATTAATTGGTGATGAGAAAAATATTTGGAAGGGAATCATCTATCTCTATACTCAGTTGCACCTCAATCATCTGTACCTCAGGAAAGCCATATAAGGAGCTTGTACTGAAGAATTGTGTTATGTTACAACATAACTTTTCGTGATTACTGTTTTCCTAGTTGGTATAATCATGAAATAATTTTTCATACTTTTGTTTCCTGAGCAATCTAATTATATAAACATTTTATGATCTCAGTGCCTTAACCAGTCATAACTACGTCCTTGTCAGCCTGTTTCTAAACAAAAGCTGCAAATGCCCTAAGCAACTGACTAGAAAGCCTTTTGAAACAAAAATTAAATATACATGGAATGAGAATGACTAAGCACCCTGAAGCACAGAAGTACTTTGAGTTATTATGTATGATGCATATCGGGACATTTGAAAATTTGTTATTAGGAATGAGAAAGCAAGCAAAGGTATGGAAAGAACTATTCAGCTAAGCAGCACTGTTAAAATAAAGGTCATATTTGTAACTACTAAGGGACATGATAATCTTAAATTCAGCCAAATTAAAAATCACCACTCACACGTTCAATACTTTTTCATTTATATAAAAAGGGAAAAAAAGTGCTCGCTAGCACCACATGACATTAGCATTCAGTAAATACTCAATAGATTGTTTTCTCAGCCAAAAATGGGCTCACACAAAATGATAGCCAGTTCAGCAAACTGTTCTAATTAAGAGTTACAGTGTTGCCAGGAGAATGGCAAAACTAAGTTTTGCATATATCCAGCAACAATGAATAAGTACTGTATAAGTTTGAACAGATGGAAAAAAAGAAACATAATAATTTTAAAAATTGATACATAATCTAAGTAGACACTAAGATTCTTAGGAAAACTGTACTAGTGCCTACAAGCCATAGAAGTTGCATATAATTCCCTTAAAATAAGAAATTAAACAAAACACATGATTTCAGACTGTCAAGTTCATGATTTAGATCATTTTGATCATTAACACAAGATGTCTAGAAAAGCCAGGAAAAGCTCGCTTCTTAAGATAATGAAAAAAGTTTCAATACCTTCTAATGTGTGTTGTTTTCCATCATATTCTCCAATGGGACTATTTCCAGAAGTTCTTTTACTTCCTTCTGCACTAATAGCAACTGCAGTATCTATTACTGACTGGTTTTCATTCATCTTGGAAACCTAAAACATTACAAGCAAACATTACCACTTAAAAGCAAAATAAAGAATAAATATAAGGGAAAAAAAAAAAAAATAAATAAATAAAATAAAGCTTGTTTATCATAGAATCATAGGATGGCCTGGGTTAAAAGGGACAACAGTGATGATCCAGTTTCAATCCTTACATAGACCTATAAATAGTCATATAACCACCTGAAAGGATTTTCCATAATACTTTAGCCTTTATTAAACTATTTGAAAGTTTGACTATTTATAAGCTATACGTTGTAATACATACTTTAAAGATTAAATTAATTAGACATCTAGAAAAAGATAAACATTACAATTTGGAATGGTCAAGACTCTTAAGACAAGCCTTAATTTTGTGTCTCTTCCCATAGACTCTGTTTATATCCACATATTTCTTTAATAACCAAATTCATGCATTTTTATCTACTCTTCCCAATCTGGTAAGCACAGACAGCACAGTTTTTTGCCCTCTGCAGAATACTGAATTAGTAAAGACAATTTTCCAGAGAACTCTGCTCCTATTATTCACTAAATGACTTTCACCACTTATTAGTTCTGTCAGTTATCATTCTGTACTGCCTAGAGAATAACTCGAAACAAGTTAAATTTTCTCCTTCTCTGCTTAGAACTACAGGACACACACACACACACACAGAAAAATCATATTAAAACACTGGCTCTCCTGAAACTTCTTGCCGCCTGCAGCTTCACCTTTACTTATGAAAGGCATCTTCGTATCATAGAGATGCCTCTTACTGGCATCAAAAGATACTCGTGATTAGAAAAAACACTTAGGCAAATAGGTTATTAAAAAAGAGAAACCAACATCGTATATTGATGCTTATCACATCTACCTAGAACACTATGGAAATAAATACTTACCTGGCATTTAGCTCTGCCATATGGCGCTCTTAGGGTACAATAGTTTAGAATTCCAGTCCAGAACTGCTGGTTTTTCAGAAGAATGGAACTGCACAATCTGCCTTCTTTCAACTCAAGTAATTGTATTGGTGCAGTACAGAGACTTCTGGCAGTCCACATTTTCTTGAAAGTAACCTCTGGATCCAGATGATGGCAAGCTCAGATGATGTTTTACTACAGATTTACTAAGTATCAATAGATGAGCTGCTTGGACACCATAAAACTGCACCGTAGAATTTTCTTCAAGGTAACCTGTTTAAAAATATGAAGAAATTTAAATAAATAAATAAACAATGCATACACATGCAATTGAAAGGTGGCTGTACACTCTGACCCTGTAATAAGGTTCCCCTCACAGCTTTAGCTTTCAAGGGATCACAGTCTAAAACACAGCTGTCTTACAAGATCATTTGTAAGACTGAAATAGCTGCAGTAAGAACCTTTTCTCAGTAGCTCCTTCTCTCTCTCTCTCTCCCTGCATCCATCTAGCACTGTGCTGTCTACCACCATGAAAATAATCGTTCATTTCAAAAACAGGAAGAGCTAAAATTACAAACACAGAGAACCACACGAACGTAACCTTCCTTATAATTAACGTGAACATGTCATTCATTCTGCTTCAGCTGAAAAAAAGTGTAAGGACTGCTCTAGTGACTTCAAACCTGTTGTTCACAAAAAACAAAAAAAAAAACAAACAAAAAAAAAAAAAAAAAAAACCCTCAAAACAAACAAAGAAAGACAGGTAGTGATGTCAGAGCCCAGTAAGAATTGCTCAGGCATGCTGTTTAGCCTTGTAATTTTCAGGGCTGCGTATCTGAAGTGTTACACACATCCCAACCTCAAATTCTGGCTTACATCCATTAAGACTTTGACTGTTGTATGGACATGGCATGAAAAATAAACCAGCCTACTGCTTTGTCTACCTGGGCAAAATGGAACAGCACAGCCCTGAGGGGGCAGGAACTCATTGCTAAACAAGCAGCTTCAAACGTAATCCCACTCCGTGAGTTTCATGTTTTCCTTTCAGGTCACCCCGTGTGCTGTAAGATGACGCGCACACACAACGCCGTTTGTTTGCTGCACTCTCCACGCACGCTCAGTAAAAACGCGCCATCAACAAGCCAAGCAACGCCGAAACAGTGAGATATAATTTTTAAACGGAATAAAAACAGAAAGCCAAGCGGCAACGCACACGACCATAACGCTGAGAACAGTCGCTAAGACGTTTAAGCTTGCAGACTTGAGACAGAAGGCCGGTGTTTCAACAGACCGCTTCGTTCCCAATCGTAAACTAAACTCATTTCTCCTGGTTTCCCGCCCGCCAGCCACACAGCAGCGTCGCCCCCCCACCCCTCAGATCGGCTCCCAGGGAGCCCCACTTCTCCCTAATTCCGCGCCACCCCCGGTGCCCCCAGGCAGCCCGAACAGCACCTCAAAACCACCCCTGACCCGCCCCCGCCGCGGCTTCTTCCCGCGCCAAAGCTCGCGAGACTTCCGAGCCCCCCCGCGCGGTCGGGCGAGCGAACGGGTGGTAACCATGGCAACAGCTCCGCGCCACCGCCCCTGTGCTGCGTGTGCTGGCGGGAGAGGCGCCGCGCAGCGGCGCGGGCCGTTCCGGGAGTACCGCTGTCGGTGCTGCTTCGTCCAGAACAGAAACAGAACATGCACATAATAGGCACACGTTCTTTAAACTGACCGTTTTCACCCTCATTCCTTTCCAACAGACTCAGATACTCAGATTGGCAGTGGCTTAATTGCCTTTTCTTAAGTAGCAGATAGGAAAATAAAAATTTACAAAGTGGTTTCTCCATGGGATCATCACATAGAGTGCATATTTTCTTGTGTGGAGGCTACAGACACCGTTGTGACGTAACCCGCTGTCGCCCTTGTCAACTTATAATGAAGATAGATCAGCAGAATGTAGACAGGGAGAAAAAGTATCATTTGAGAAGTAAATCACAGGAAAATAGCAGCTTGTGTGATGTATGTATGTAATTATCAGGAGCTACCAGATATTATCAGACCATTAGGTATTAGGACACACACACGGCCATGAGCCTGGACATTGGAAGACATCAATTTGCGTGCTGCTCTTCTGTGTGAGAAAAAGATGTATTCAGTATGACGCAAGCTTGCAAAACAACATTTAGAAAACCTCTCTGAAAGTGTATCTTCTTGCTTATTAGAGTCCTTGGAACTGCTTGCTGTGAATCTAATCAGTCACTTTGGATTCCTTTTTCTGTGAGATAGCTAGTGTGCATTCTCAAGATATAAATTTAAATTCTGCTTCTGTGGAAGGAGGAAGATAATTAAAATAATCAGTGGCACTAATTATCCTTCTCATTAGAACAATACAGACATTCCTAAGTGAAAATGTCCAATTTTCACCAGAAGATGGATATACGGCGTTTTCTTATGAATGTTGATCTGTAAAAGAATATTTAAAAAGGACCACATTCCATGGAATTGACAGAAGTTATGCTAAAGACTTTGTGCATAAAGCATTATTTTATTTGCCTTTTATTAAGGAATAGGTCTTCAAAACTTCACAGACTGTGCTGTGATTTATTGTTTTGGGAATTTATGTTAAACTGAAATTTACTCAGATATTTTTGTACGAACAAGAAGAGGAAGCAACAACAAAAGCAATTGACTTGCAGCACATTTCCACATACACGCACACACAAAGAAATCATTGCAAAACAGGACCCTGGGATTGTCTTGCATTTCAGCAACCAAACCATCTTATGGTTTCTCTTCTCTTTTTACCATCCTGCACTCTTTCCTCCTGCTGACAGGGTGAGCCTACAGATGAGGAAACCAGATGAGGCCTGATACTGAAAAAAACATCTTGCTTTAAATACAGAGAAAGTTCTAATTTGTAGCAGACATTAAGAGACCATGTTTACATCTGAAGTGACACTTTGGATGACAGCTTTGACAAGTACAAATGTCACTAAAAAGCAGGATGACCCTTTTCATTCTCAACTGTCCAGATGTGTACAGATTAATTCTAAATAATTGAACTGAAATTTCTGTTCCATGTCTAATCTATTAATGAACTGGAAAGTTAGTGATGTAGAAGTTTACTGAATTGGTGAGAATTAAACCTTTAATCAGTTCCAAGCATAGGAGGAACAAGTAATAATTATTTCCATGAGTTAAGGAGGCCTGTCTGTCTCAAATGTAGCAGCAGTTGCGTCTCTTTTGACTTTTTAAGAGAGATTAAAAATAAGACTTCTTCAGCTCCCTATTTAAACTCCATCCTTTCTATTTCTGTTTTCTGTAACTAGAATAGATTGGACCCTTACATTCAGAGTGTCATAGTCTCACTTAACTGCCCTTTGTTGATGCTTAGTTAAATTCATCCTTATTCAACATTTTATAGCACAATACATGCCTTTTGTTATTTGTTCCTTTAACTGTTTCTGTTCTTTGTAATACTCTGCCATTTACTTAAGACTAAAGTACACCAAAAAAAAAAAAAAAAAAAAAAAAAAAAAAAAAGTGAGTCCTGAGTTATATAAAGGCATGGGTTATATAAAAATTTCATTGGCTCTGCAATGTGGTGTTTGACAGTACAGGTATTTTGAAGCACCAGTATGTTTAAATTACAGCTTACTCGAAGGTTCCCTTAGCAGGCCAAGCTACAGCAGCAAAAGAAGCTCTTGAGAATATGGTTTTATATTGTTACATTTTTGGTTAGCATGAGTAAGTTGATTAGTGGTGGGACTACTGTTATGTGTCTCTACTAGTAAGAATGTGAATGCTTATTTCACAGTTTGAGTCCTACATAGAAATGAAAAGGTACAGAAAGAAAATCAGTTGAGAGTAAAACTTAATTTGAAAGCCTTATTACTGACAAAGATGTTCCATGCATTATTCAGAATTATATGGATTTTGAAATTGTGTATTCTGTTGAATAGCTTTCTTTTATGAACTCAGCATAGTACATTTTCCTGGAGAAGGTGCGAGATTCTTATTTTGGGTGGATGTCAGTGAAGAATTTAACACAGTGTTTTGCAATGTTACTTCAGACTGGCCTAGATCCAAATGATGATACGTGGATTGAAAACTTCAAGAAAATGCAATTTTAACATCTAAAGGAAAAAAAGGAAAATCGTCTGCAAAACTAGTAAGGAAAAGGGTAAGATTTTCTTATGAGCTAAGAGTAAAAACACTGGTCACTAATGTACAACTTATAAGTTTTAATGGTAGCCAATTGTAACTAACGATTTCCTCACATCCAGAAACTGTTTAAAAGGACTGTAACTCTCTCCCTAGGACTGTGTACTAAGGCTCATGGATGATACTCACAAGTGCACAACCATGGTTCAAAATCTGAACCATTCAGATTTTGCAATGTTTGTGTGTAGGAAAAAAAAAAAAAAAGCCATTAGAAAGTCTGTAGATTCTTGTGAGATAAAAGAGATAAAATTGCAGACAAATGAGAAAAGGAAAAGCACTGATATGGACAGGTATAAGATGAAAAGAAGACAGAGTGCCAGAAATGACAGACAAAAAGCAGACTGTGTTCCAGGGATCTGCAAGAAGTGATCCTTCTCCTCAGAACTGCCTGCTTAGCTAGCAATGATTCTTCATTGAAAAAGAGGAGATAATTAATTTTCATGGTGAAAAAGGAGGTAAGTATATTAATATTTACTGTAATAGCATTTTTTTTCTGTTTTTTTTTTTTTTTTTTTTTTTTTTTTTTTTTAAA
>NW_024884364.1:49870131-49901014 GCF_019232065.1 Centrocercus urophasianus | reverse complement strand
AAAAAAAAAAAAACAAAAAACTCCAAAGAACAGGGATGCTTTTGGGTTAAAAACAGTCTGTTCTGGAGTAAGGCTGGTAACTTTATGAGGGAGGGAGGAAGAATTACGATGGAAATTTCTGGCTGCAAGGGAACTGTGAGAGGAGGAGGGAGTTAAAGAAGCTGAAGATAGATATTGAAGCTCATCACAGAGCAGTAGTGGAAGACTTTGAGAAGGCAGAAGTTCAACACGTGATATTGAAACCATCTGTGATAATTATAGCCAGTTTTATGAAATTGTAGTTAGCAAAGATCTGGTCAAGACAATGTTTTATACAGAATTATTAAATACTTATTAGAAATGGAAAAAATAAAATGTTTTTTGTTGTCTTTGTTAAAATTTGTCTTTGTTAAAAGACAAGGTGAAAACAGATCCAGAAGAACACTGAATAATGATTGGAATCCTTCCAAGGTGTGCTGAAAAAGTGGAGCAAACATCATATGGGAAGATCATTTCTCAGAGCAGGAAATGTAGAAAACAACTTTGGTTACAATAGTAACTATCACAGCCTAGTGATATTAATTACTGCCTAACTGTTCTTCTGATTGTAAGCTGAGTGTCTCTGAGTTTTAGAAGCCAAGTGTCTCAACAGTATATAAGCAGACAAAAAACATCATTGACAGATGTGCAGACACTGAGTATTAGTTTGTACAAATCCTAGAAAGCTCAAATTTGTCATCTTTTAAATCTAAAGCCTTGACTGGTTAAAAAATCTTTTCCGTAGAAATCTGAGTAAATGGGAGAAAGCCCCTGAGGTGCCTCCTTTCAGATGTTTATAGTCTTTTTTTCTGTGTCATATTCTATTAATATAAGTCTATTTTAAGAAGCTGGAACATTAAATTCCAGGATTCCATTGCATAGGCCAGATTTTTCAAGACATACACTTGTAACTTGCCCCCCGCAGATACAATAGAACAAAAAAAATACATGATGTGAGACAATTGTCCTATTGAGTTGATTTTAGCCAAGAAAATTATTAGATACTGAAGTTGTGGTTTCAGCCTTTCTGAACAAAAAAGTAGTCTGCAATATAGTATGTAGCTAGTATGAAATTGTTAGTTAACTATGCCAAATCTTAGCAGAAGTTCAGTTCAAGCCTGAATGATTTTTATGGAGTTTAGTCACATCCAAAATAGCCTAATAACCTCCTACAATATAGCTTGCACTTTGACCAGCTTATAGTTGATTTGAGTTACAAGTGGTGCTCTGATCAGCATAATTAATTAAACCAAACGTAAATATTGTGAAAAGTAACTGATATTCTATTAAAGCTTCTTAAATAAAATGATAAGATCTCATTTAAAAGGAATACATAACACTAGTTTTTGCATGTTCGTATTTGCTCAAGCTTATTTTTATCTTCATTTCTCTCTGTGCAGAGTTCTGCCTGCAGTTTATCACTTCATTGTCACTTTGATTGACTTCATTGAAGCTAAATAGGCAACGTACACTTCATTTTTATTCTCCTGTCTGTGCTTTATCTGGAAGATTCTTTTAATTAAAACTGAGCAACACCAGCTAGCAGAAAGACTGAGTGTAAGATTTCCCCTGGGTTGATTCATGCTATCTAGTCCAAAGATAACATGTTCAAGTTACTTTTCAGTATCAAAGAGAAGATAGTTCTTCCTCTATTTCCAAACGCCTCATCTGTTTAGATTAACGTTATGTAAATCACGCATTCTTCCTACAAGGTTTACTAGGTCAGCCTTTTAGCAGCTTTGTATCTTCCAACAGTCTCTGAGAGTTTAGTTTTTGTCGTTACATATTTACATTCTTATCTAATTGCAAGATTAAAAAGACATTTTCAGTTATTTGGTTATCATCATGTCACTGATAGAAAAAGTAAGATAACAGTTTGCTTGTCCTTTGTGGTATACAACTGGCCATTTTAGACTAGAAAATTTGTCTTCAGTGGCAGATAGCCTGTAGAACTCATCTTTGATTTCCTTTGTCACACACAGCAGATGTTCCAGAGGAGGCTGTCCAAAAGGATTGATAATGATTTCTGTCTAAGCCGTATTCATTCTGTCCCTCCTCCCTGCCCCCAATTATTCGTTCATGTCTTTAATGCATATATAACATTGATGCTCCTTTACAGTAAACTATATCTGTTCATATCATCTGTTAAGATGAAGCAATCCTCTGAATAGCCTCTTCTTTCAGACATGTAAGCTGCTTGATTTAGAGCACCAACTGTCAGATAGCTTAATCAACTAGTACATATCCTATGCTTAAGGACTTATATATTTCAGGAGTACTTTAATCATTTTACAAGTGATGCAAAGTGTGTAGCACTTACAGCTTCTTAGGATGGTGTCTTCATAAGCTTAATGACTGTTTTATGGTGGCAATCTCAACAGAAATTTTTATAGCAGGCTCATACATACATGTATATCTGTAACATATGAAGGTTAAGAGGAATAAATAAACACACACACAAAGCAAGATCATTGTAGGTTACTAATTGTCTGGACAATCCGAGAGGAAGATGGCTAGATATAAGCTAGAAAATTACTCCTACCCCATCAGCTGTTAAGAATTTCTATTCTTGAAGTCTAAACAGTAGGTGGCACTGCAGTTTGTCTTGTCTTTATAGATAATATTATCAACCTAAATTATATTTACTTTTTCCAGTTCCCATTTTGTTAGTTTCTTTGATCTGATGAAAGAGTTAAGCGGAATTCTGAAATGCAAATATTTTCTAAATAATAAAGAAGATAGATTCAGAAGGATGGAGTACCTCACCTATAAAGAGAGGCTGAAGGAGCTGAGATTATTCAGTCTAGTGAAGAGAAGGCCTTGGGGAGACCTTACAGTGACCTTCTAGTATCTAAACATGGCCTGACTCAGGGAATGTAGTGACAGGACAAGGGATAATAGATTTAAAGTGAAAAAAGAGTAAGTTTAGATTAGATATAAGGAATAAAATATTCACTGAGAGTGGAGGCACAGGAAAAGGTAGCCCAGAGAAGGTGTGGATGCCAAATCTTTGCAAGCATTCAAGGCGAAGTTGGATGAGGCCCTGGGCAACCTGGGCTAGAGTAAAATGTCCTTGCCCATAGCTAGGGATTTGGAACTGGACAATCATTAATTTCCCAACCCAAGGTGTTTAATGATTCTATCATTCCATAACATTGCCAGGTGGTTAATTTAAGAGCACAGATAAAAACAACAAAATCAGCAAGAAATCTTTATCAATCAAATAATGTAAAACAGATCTTTGACATTTGTTTCAAAAAATCCTGTACATCTTATAACAAGTTGAATAAAATATAGCAATATTTCCTGAAACTAGTAGTCAGAACAAAGGTAGTGGGCTTTTTTTTTTTTTTTTTTTCCTTGTTTCCCAATTTTGATTATAACTGAAGCAGAAGACTGGTATAACAATGAAGATTTTTATTCAGTGGTCTAGAATTGTTGTTGGTCTTTGCTCTTCAAGATTTTTTATTTTTAACATAAAAAATATATGTGTTGTTTGATATTGTGTTATAAGTCTGTATATTTCATAGAAGGCCCAGATGGATTTTTTTGTGTTTTCTTATAAGTAGTCATTATTTTGACATCTTGGGTGGGGTTCATCCAGGAAAGTAGGCATAGGCTAAATTCTAGACATGGATATTTGAGCTAGTTATTCTGATCTGCCACACTGTTCAGGAAGCAGAAATATACATTACTGGAAAGGAATTAATTACAACTCACAGTAAATTCATTATAACTCACAGTATAATTTTAAGTTAATTAGAATAATAATTCCCTATAACTGCTTATTTTTTCTATATTGACACTGGGGAAGATCTCAGAAACCATTTCGGAAGTAAATGCCTTTGGTTTGTCAAAATGAACCTCTATCCTCACAACAGTGTACACTCAGGTGCCAAATGCTGTGTCCACCATCATTTGTAATTCTGAGGTGAGATGAATTACTGTCTGGAAACCAGAGAGTAAAATCTGAAGTCATCCATTAAATAGAAAATAGACTCCAAAAAATGGACACCATAGGTGGGAATGGCACATTGTTGTAAAGTCACTTTGTCTGCTTATAATTTGTCTCATTTAACTTCCTTAGACTCTATTTAAAGATGCCTGTGCTTGGCTTCACAGCTGACATGCTCAAGTTTCTCACCACCACTTCCTTTGCAAAACCTTCTGTAAGTATTTTTGTTGTTGTCATTTTCTCTATTAAATATGACTGACTCAGATGCAGTAGAGGATCGTGAGGTTTGTGTACCGACAGCAACATCTCATAAACATTGCTGTTGATGTGTAGCCTTTTGATGTTTCTTTCCAACATCCAATTCAATAACCAACTAGTTAGGTATTTTGCATCTTTCATCTTCTTTAATATTTAAATTATTGAATTTTTACTTTGTTATCTCATTTTTTTCCCAGTTCCGTACCACTCTTGGAAAAAAAAAAAAAAAAAAAAAAAAAAAAAAAAAGTAGATTTTTGTAATTGGAAATGTACTTTTTATGTGTCCCCTCTATTACATAACCTATTGCTTGTACAGTTTTCACATTTTCTTGACATGTGTATCCTTTTTACCCCTTATTTCATCATCCCATTATTTTCTCTCATCTTCTTTTTGTTTCACAAGTTGTATGAATTGAGGGCATGCAAAGCAAGTAAGTTACATTATATTTCTTTATAAAGCTTTCACATAAATCCACATCATCCTGTATACAACATTTCTAGAAATAGAGTTGTTTCTGACAGCATTTTTTTCTTTCTGAGACTGATTAAGCTAATTGGTAAACCATTTTTTTGTAATATGCTTTGTATCTGTTTATTAGTCTTTATTACGCTTACTTCCATGCAGGAAAGGCAAAGAAATTTTATCTAAATAAGCTAATGGTGTGAATATGATGTGGATTAGTTATACATCGTTAATTCTTTGTAGCTAGTGATTCAGAATTAAAATGGTCATAGTGAAGCTTATAGGCATAAACAGTGTTTGGATCTTAAAATGCAGGTCTTAAAACCTATTAAAGTACTCTCATCTTTGTTTTCAGGTACTGTTAATAAAAAGGTAGAAAGAACAGATAATATTTTGTTTTCTACACTTTGGCAGGAATTTCATCCTTGTAAAAATCTAAAAAGGATTTGAAGGTAGTAAGGATGTAAGTGACCGTTTAAGCTTGTTTGGGGCCATGTTTGATCTCTGTACTGTCCATTGTCTTCTGTCTTCCTACTCTGTGAAAACACAGCATCGTCTTTCCATGCACACAGTATATGTTGGGTAAGCACAGCCCTAAACTGCTCACAAATGGCATTTAGCAGCTGAAGCGTTTTGTTCTCTATTTAATTAGGCATTCTTGGAAAGCGCATGATCTAAAGATACTATATAACTGTACCAACACTAACATGTAACTTAGATGCCTCCTTTTCTGCCTGAGATAGTACTAGACTGCAAGGAGAAAGTTATTTGTTGATGTACTTTGAGAAAGACATTCTTTTCTATAAGTAACCTCTTCTGGCAGATCTGCTGAATCTTTCTTGAGAGGTAAATGTGAAAATATTGAGGTTGTTCTGATAACATCATCTACAAGGATGCCCTGACAAAGCAGAGATTTTGATTAAATGTTATTTAATGTTGCTTTTTTTTTTAACCTAAAGATATCCTGAAACAAGGGGAAACTTACAACTGTAGCATGTAGTGAAGGTAAAGCCTTAAATGAGGCCTGTGTGAAAAATGTGAAAGAGCTCTTTGCTTACATCAATTAACCTGTTTTTAGTGCTAATGCTTTTAAGATGAGAATTCTAGACATAAAGATTCCCATCTTGTTTCCCACATCCAGTAATTTATTTTTTTTTTATACATGAATCACATTCTGTAGGCATTTAAATAGCTTAGCTCCAACAGAAGCTGTAGAAATACACCTATTGTGAACTATCTAACTCATGAAAAGCTCATCTGAGGTAAAATCTGTTCCACATGGTGCATAACTGGCCTTAGAAGGAAAATTATTGTCTAAGCACTCTGGAGGAAGGCCTTTCTCTTATTGTAGAAAAGCCATCCCAGAAGTAAGAATTTTTAAAGAGTTTTTCATCTGAATGACTTCTGCTGCCAGATTATATGTGGCAGCAAACAGCAAAGCAGCCATCAAATGGTGATTTCCTAACTTTCTTTCCTGGGAATCCAAAACCTGTGCAAGAAGTTCTGCTCAAGAGCAAGGAGTCTGTCTACCTGTCTCATTCTCAACTGGCAGTGCTTATCAGTACTGGGAAGTCTGTGGAAGATCAGAACCCTTTTGGAACAACAAAAATGACTTGTATTCATTCTTACAGCCTTACAGGTGAAATTTGAACATTTGAACCAAAAAAAAAATAAAAAAAAAAAAAAAGCTTTTTGAATATATCACAATTCTTCCAATATACTTTGCTATTTTATGACCAGACTTAAATGCTGTAATCGGTCCATGCTGACCTTTGGCATCAATGCGTAGCGCATTGGTGTTGACAGTGCATGGTATCTGAATGTATCTCAATACTGCTATATTTTGCTCTGAGTTTGTGACACTCACTCATTGCTTATATGTTTTCATATTTCATAGTAGTGTGTTTTCCAACCAATTACTTTTATCAAGTTTCTGTTTGAAAATATTACGTCTTTGGGAACAAAAAGTCAAACTGGTTTAGTAATAACCTTCCAGAACAGAATATAATTTCAAAAACAGTATTTTATGCTATTTCTTATCATCTTTTAATGACAAAAATAATCCTTAAATGTTCAGTTAATTCATTAATTTGTTAAAATTGAATTTTAAATTCATTATTTTGTAATTAGTGAAGCTTTGAATAGATATCTCTGAACACTTGTTGAACTGGAACAATAATACTAAATTGAATGTATAAAAGTTCCAGCAGAAATATTTAACTTTGAGCTTTTTCTTTGTCCCTACTGGACAGCATTTCTTTTGGCTGGAAGTTTTTGTGGTGAAACAAATAAAGTCTCCTTTGTCTCAAGTACAAGTCCTCTTAGTTTTAAAATACTTGAAAATCTCTGTGATCCTGATCCTTGTGAGAAATACAAATTGTAGACAAAAATGATTACTGGAAGATAAACGACAACTCAATGTTAGAGACCCTGGTGAACATCTTAAATATGGAGTCTAGAGAATGTGATAAAAGAATGATTTTTTGCTTATTTTTAAAAGAGACTTCAGCTTACACGCTTTTGTAGTGTAGCCCTGGCTGGTAGCTAAGTAACATGCAGCTACTTGCTCACTCTCCCCCAGTAAGATAGAGAGAACTGGAAAGGTAAAAGTTTGAGAACTTGTGGGCTGAAATAAAAACAGCTTACCAGTTTACCAGTAAAGCAGAAGTTCTGTGCACAAGCAAAACAAAATAAGGAATTTGTTCAGTACTTCCCATTAGCAGGCAGGTGTTCAGCTATTTCCAGGGCAGAATCTCATCATGCATAATGGTTTATTGGGAAATTTTGAATGCCCTCTCCTTCCCCCTTCTTTACCCCAGCTTTTATTGCTGAGCATAATGCCGTGTGGTACAGCATAGCCCTTTGGTCAGTCTGGGTCAACTACCCTGGCTTGATCCTATCTGCTTGTGCACCCCCAGTCTGCTCACAGGCAGGGCAGAATGAGCAGAAAAGTCTTTGCCTTTGTGAAAGCACTTTTCTTCAACAACTAAAACCATTAGTGTGCTATCACAGCTATTTTCATCAAAAATCCAAAACACAACATCATAAAAGCCTCTAAAAATAAAATTAATTCTACCCCGGAGAAAATCTTGATATATGCTTATTTTATGAGGACAATAAGTGAATGCACTTTTCCTGAATTTGGAAGATGGGCTTCCTGTGCTTCCCTCCGACAACATGGAATTCATAAAACCTAAAGAAGGGGGTTGCATTTTTATTTTCTCTTGATTAGTCAGCATGGATAGCAGAGAAAAAGTACAAATTGTGATATTTTAATGGATATGCAACCTTCAAATTCATGTTAAAGTCTTTTTGAAGCATTCTGTTTCTTTGAGCAATATAGGGTTTAGTTTATTTGATAAATAATAGAACTATAACTTTGAAATTATACACTGGTCAGTCTTTGCACTTTTGCAGTGGGTAGGCTGCAAAAAAAAAAAAAACCTTGGTTACATTTAATTGAGTTCAGTGCTTTCAGGAGTGGTAACTGACCTTAAAGAATCTGAGAAGAAAAATAGTTTATTATCCTTGCAGTCTCTCTGAAGCATGAGGTTAGAATCATAGACTCATAGAATATACCAAGTTGGAAGGGATCCACAAAGATCACTGTGTCCAAATCCTAGCTCTTCAGGACTGCCTAAGTATTAAACCTTATTTCGAGTGCATTGCCCAAACATTCCTTGAACTCCAGCTTCCCTCACAAGAAGCTGTAGACCACCATGAGACCTCCCCTGAGTCTCCTCTGTGCTGAATGAACCAAGGAACCTCAGCCACTCATGATATGTCATGCCCTTTAGACCCTTCACCATCTTTGTAGCCCTACTTTGGACACTCTCTAATAGCTTTATGTTCCTATATTATGGTGCCCAAACTTGCACATAGTACTCAAGGAGAGGCTGCACAGCTCAAAGTAGAGTGAGACAATCCCTCCCCTCTCCCTCTGGAAGCGCTGGGCTCCATGCACGCCAGGGCACAGTTGGCCTTTTGACTGCCAGGGCATACTGCTGGCTGTTCAACTTGCCGTCATCCAAAATCCCCAGATCCCCTTCCACAGGGCTGCTCTCCAATCTCTCAGAAATGAAAGACAGCACTTGCACTGGGTGGGATGTTCACAGAAAAAGGCATAACATGGCATCCTTTATAAAACAACAAATATAATATATTGATAGAAATCAGATGAATCTTTAAAAATAATTAACTTTTTCAGATGCTGTTTGTTTACACACCCATACTTGTCTTGACTCATATTTTCGTTTGAACTAACTTTTTAAACGAGAGAATCTTTAGTTATGACAATCCATCTTAAGGCATGACTAGGAGTTTTTGAAGGGCAAAGGGTCAGACCAAAAAGTGTCATCAATCCACCATGCGACCACATAGGCCCTGGGCTACACAGCTTACAAGTTCATATATTCTTCTTCTTGTATATTACTTTTTTACTAAAAGCAATTTTAGTACTTTTTGCTTCAGGCATTTACTACAAAAGCATTTAATCATCCTTTAAAGTCTGATTTGTTGAATTTTAAATTAAGATTGACAGATTATGTTTTGACAGGTTCTGGGTATTTATGCTCTCAAATAAGGTGAATCCAGGAGGAAATAATTCTTATCTTGTAATTATGAGTTATACAAGATGAAAAAATTTGCATATGGTTGGCTCAAACTGTGAAGTGCAAATATCTTCAAATCTTTCTACAGTTTTAGCCTATTATATTTCCCTTTTCTGTACAACTGATCTCTGCCTGCCTAATTTCTGTGATTTAGAATTGAAGAACTTTGATGACTCTGTAACAGTATCAGACAAAAACAAAAACTTAAATTTGAAGCAGAACAGAATTTTGATTTACTTCTTAACATTTAATATATATGTACACAAAAAAGCCCCTCTTACAAAGAACACCAACCAAGAGCAAAAATTATATCAGTTATTTCAGTTTTTTATGTCAGTGAATGGCTTGATTACATAACAATTCTAAGACTGAGGTAGCTTGGATCTTATACTGTAGTATAAGTATAATATGATTTAATTTAAAAAATGCAACCCAAAAGATATCTCAACAGGTCCTCTTAAAGTCTCTGTGTAACCTTTGTTGAAGTTCCAGTTTCCTCTTCCTAAGCATTTTGATTAAAAATAGATTAAACTTCAAGTTAAACCAAGCAAATGACAATATGGAAACGAGATTTCTAACTTTCAAGAAAGTGATACAGTCTACTTCATTGTTCTGGACCAAGAGTCCTACTTGCTCTAGTTATTATCTTTGAGCTGACAAATCTCAGTGTTCAATATTTGTAAAGCTAGAATGAAATATCTTTTTGAATGCTTGGTTAAATTTCAGCACTATCAGTCAGAAAAGACAAATAGGTGCCTTCAGGCTGAATTCATCCAAATATTGTTGTTTTCTCCAGGGAGACATGTGAGAAAGTAGAACAACTTGCTATGCTACATTTTTTTCTGAGGTTTATCATGAATGTAGAAATGCACGTGAGCATATTTCTTCTAGTGAAACAACACAGCCTTTGAGCTGTTTTTATGCAAGAAAACAGCACATATAGAATCATAGAATGACTTGGGTTGGAAAGGACCCAAAGGATCAAGTTCCAACCTCCCTGCTACAGGAAGGGCCACCAACCTCCAGATCTGGCCCAAGCTGCCCAGGGCCCCATCCACCCTGGTTTTGAACACCTCAGGGATGGAGCATCTGTAACCTGTCAGGGCAGCCTGTTCGAGCACTCACCACTCTGTCTATGAAGAGCTTCCCCCTGACAACTAACCTAAACCTTCCCTCCTTGAGATTAAAACCATTCCTCTTGTCCTGTTACTATCTTCCTGAGTAAAGAGTTTGTTTTGTAATCCCCTTTTAAATGCTGGAAGGCTGCAATGAGATCTCCTTGCAGTCTTCTCTTCTACAGACTGAACAAGCCCAGCTACCTCAGCCTGTCTTTGTAAGGAAGGTGCTCCATACCTCTGATCTTCTTCATACACCTCATTTAAATGAAACATTTTCTAGTCATTTTCACAAAACGCATTAGAAATTAACAGAACTTGGCATTGATGGCACATTAGAATCCTTTGCTGTTGCATATCACAATATTGTCCTCCCATCTCTGAACATCAAATGTGATTGCTGATGTCATAGAATCATAGAATCATAGAATGGCCTGGGTTGGAAATGTTTCAACCCCCTTGCGATTCCCAGGGCTGCCAACCACTAGACCACGCTACCCAGAGCCACGTCCAGCCTGGCCTTGAATGCTTCCAGGGATGGGGTATCCACAACCTCTTTTGGCAACCTGTTCCAGTGCGTCACCACCCTCTGAATGAAAAACTTCCTCCTAATATCTAACCCTTGTCTCAGTTTAAAACCATTCCCCCTTGTCCTATCAAAATCCACCCTTGTAAACAGCTGCTTGTAAACAGTTTTGGAAGGCCACAAAGAGGTCTTTTCCAAGCTAAAAAAGCCTCAGTTTCCTCAACCTTCCTTCATAGGGGAGGTGCTCCAACCTTCTGAAAATCTTAGTGCCCCTCCTCTGGACCTCTTCCAAGAGCTCCACGTCCTTCTTGTGCTGGAGGCCTCAAGCCTAGATGGGGCTTAACAAGACTTAAAAATCCAGATGGGGCTTCACAAGAGCCAAAAGGGACAATCACATCCCTCTCCCTGCTGTCCACTCCTCTTTTAATGAAGCCTTTCTTTGATCTCTAAAGCTGAATGCATGCTACAAATCATTATTATTGTTTGTAATTTAATCCCATAACAACAAAACTTTGTGTCCTGAGTATGTATAGGAAATGACCAGTTGAGAGAGCCTAAAGAATGATTATTGAATCGTAGAACAACTTGGATTAGAAGCATCATCTATTTCCAGCTCCCCTACTATGATCAGCATCACCACCCACTAAGTCAGGCTGCCCAGGACTTCATCTAACTGGGACATAAGTACTTCCAGGGATGAAGCATCCACAACTCTGAGCATCCTAATCCAGTGCCTCACTATTGTCTGAGTAAAGATTTTCCTCCTAACATTTAATCTAAATCTCACCTTGTTTAGTTTAAAACCATTTCTCCTTGTTCTGTTGCTATCAGACTGTGTAAAAAGTTGTTTTCCCTCCCTCCTTCTAAGTGCTGGAAGGCCACAATGAGGTCCCCCCAGAGCTTTCTCCTCTCGAGGCTGAACAAACTCAACTCCTTCAAACTTTCTTCATAAGAGAGATGTGCCAGCCCTCTGATCTTCTTCATGGCCCTCCTTTGGGCCCACTTCAGCAGCTCCATATCTTGTACCCGTGCCCCAGACCTGGATACTGTACTCCACATGGATACAGGTAGAGGTGGAGGAGAATTATCACCTTTCTGACCTTACTGGCTATTCCTCTCTTAATGTTGGATACAGTTGGCCTTTTAGGCTGTAAGTGCACACTGGTGGCTAATGTCCAACTTTTTGTCCACCAGGACTCCCAAGTCTTTTTCTAAAGGACTGCTCTCAATGTATTTTTCTTCCAGTCTGTACATATACCTGGAATTGCTATGACACATGTGCAACACTGTACTTGGTCTTGAGCCTCATTATGTTTCAGTGGGCTCACTTTTCAAACTTGTCCAGTTCCTTTTGGATGGCAATGACTTCCTTCTACTGCATCAACTGTACCACTCAGCTTAATGTCACCAGCAAATTTGTGAGGGTGCACTTGATCCTGCAATCTGTGTCGTAGGTACACCATCACTGGTGTACTGATGGACAGTCAGCTGAATATGAGCCAGCAGTGTGCCCAGGTGGCCAAGAAGGCCAATGGCATCCTGGCTTGTATCAGGAATGATGTGGTGAGCAGGACTAGGGAAGTAAACCAGCCCCTGTACTTGGCACTGATGAAGCATTGGTGAGGTATTGATGAGGCCTCAGCTTGACTACTGTGCTCAGTTTTGGGTACCTCAGTGCAGAAAGGACACTGAGGTGCTGGAGCAGATCCAAAGAAGGGTAACAAGGCTTGTGAAAGGCTTGGAGAATATGCCCTATGAGGAGAGACTGAAGGAAATGGAGCTGTTTAGTCTGGGGAAAAGGAGGCTGAGGGGAGACTTTATTGCTCTTCAGAAAGGTGCTTACAGCAAGAGTGGGGTTGGTCTCTTCTGACTGGTGACAAGTGGCAAGACAAGAAGAAATGGCCTGAAGTTATGCCAGGCTAAGTTTAGGTTGGATATCAGGAAACATTTCTTTACAGAAAGGGTTGTTAAACACTGGAATAGGCTCCCCAGGGAGGTGGTTGAATCACCATCCCTGGATGTGTTTAAAAACTGTTTGGATGTGGTGCTCAGGGACATGATTCAGTGGAGGGCTGTTAGGGTTAGGGTAGTATGGTTAGGACTCGATGATCTTTAAGATCTTTTCCAACCTGAGTGATTCTATGATTCTGTGATTCTGTGATTCTGTGATAAAGATGTTGAAGAGCTCTGGTCCCAAGACAAACCCCTGGGGAACACCACTCCTCACTGGTCCACCTGAGTATAGAGCTGTTGGACACTGAAAATATATTGATCTACTGTTATTCCCATCTGTATTCTTAAGTTAAGACCTAGCTTCTTTCAGTTTTAATAGACACTTGTCCATTAATGACAAGAAGAAATATTGTTTGAGGTAGTAATCAGCAAGATAACTGGCATAAAAGGTTGGTAGAAATAGGAAAAATAGGAAAGAAGATAAAGCAGGTGACTTTGGATCAAGGCATAAGTTAAGGAAAGTACTTACATATGACAATTGCCTTGCCTTTCCTAAAGCTTATACTATTCTATTTCTGCAGCATACATCCTGAGAGAATCTGACATTGTCAGAAGGGTTAAGGAAAATCAAACTCCACATGAAAGTTTTAATTTTTGAGATGGAGCTAAAACCTAGTGTAGTTATCAGATGGTTCAAAAATGAAGGACATGGCCAGATATATATGAGTGTATGTGTATTTATTTGTGTATTTCTGTCTCTCTTTATATATATGTGTATATGTATAGCCACCATTGCTGCACTATAACCCGTCATTTCATAAATTGACATCTCTAAATCTGAAGTTGAGCTACAAAGACATTTTCTTAATGAAATTTTTGTGGCCTAATTTTATGAATGTACTTTAATTTCAGTAACAAAACCTGAAATATATCAACTGTGCAAAAAAGTAGCATTTGGCCAACTTATCAGTCACTACTAATTAACCAATTACAACAGCTATCATAGAAGTTCTTAATCAAAGCTCTAGAACTAGAATTCCCTCTTTAGCTCTTCCAAAATGATATTGCAATGCCACTGAAGATGAGGTCAATTTAAAATTAGCAGAGAATGCTTGTATAGAAGTATTTCGGAATGTTGCTTATTTATTTTTGTAATCTATAATGAATATATAAGTTTAGTTGCAGCAGAATTTCTCCTAATTAAGTTTAGTCACTATTTACATAGAAAAATCTTTGAGCAGATGCAGTCAACAGCAGAAAGTCATTAATTTAATAGATTTAACCATCGTATTTCAAACTAGCGGATGAAAGGTGAGCAAAAGACCATGCCTACAGTCTGAGATGGAAGCATCTTATATGCCTGTGTTGAGACAGTGAATGTTCTACAGAAATGGAGAAAACACTCTATCCACTCTTTCCTGCCTGAGCTAATCCTGCCGTGATTATGCTGTAGTTATTTTGTGGAGTTTCAGCTTAGCACTCTCCTAGAGTTTAACAAATTAGGAAACTAAAAAACGTTACCTACCAACAATCATGAAATCTCCTTTCTTTGTCTCTTTTCAATATGCTTAATGAAGCTACTAGGCTGTGAAAAATTTCCAAAAATCCCTCTGTTTATTATGCAATTAGGATAGGCTAATAATCACTTTCATCATGCCAGCACAACTTATGTTGAGTGACATCAAGACCCCATCTAGGTTTCAGAAGTCTACATCTTTTCCTCAGTCTTTTTAATTGTCTGCTCTGTAGCTTGTTATCTCAATCCTACCAAAAATGAATGATCATAGATATATTGTCAAAATATGCATTGAAATGCAGTAACATGAAGTCAGCCATCTAATTCCATGCTTAACATACATTGGTGTTGTATAAATTATGTGTAACACACATTATCCTGAGGCAATTCGTTTATCTTTTTCTCTTCTAGTTATACAAGAAAAAATAATAGCAACGTAGAGATAATTTAACACTGAGGCCAGTAGTGTTTTGATTTAAATTGCATTAGAGAACCATTATATTCCTCGCCAGATTAAAACTCTTGAGACATAAAGAGTAAAAGTCAGGACATAAGTTTTCACTAGCCTCTGTGAGGTGTTACTTTGTTGTTGTTTTTCTGTTTTTTTATTTTTCTTCTTCCTGTGTCTTATGACTATCACCTTCTCCACATAAAATACAGCAGAGATAAATTTTGTTTTTCCATATTTCCATTTTCTAGTTTTTGTTTTTTTGTTTTTGTTTTTGTTTTTGTTTTTTTAATATGTTTGGTCTGTTCTTCAAACTGTTTTAGAATTAGCAGAGTTTTTTGAAGTCTTGCTCTGTGCATGATGAAACGCTCCTCTCCAAGAACTAAAAAAAATGCTATGGTGGAACAGAGGCTGCTTTCTACCTGCTGGGGGCACTGCAATACAAAGAAAAGGAGCAGTGAATGCTGGTGAGATTGTTTTCGGCCAGTTTGCCCGACTACATTTTATGACATAATGACATTTGACTGTAAAGTTTGAACTTTTTTCCTCGAAGTAATTTTTTTTCCTAATGTATTTATTTTGAATAACATTAATGATTCTTTTTTTTTCTCTAGAAGGCACGTTGAAAGATTTTAATTGTGTTCTGAAGGACATTCTTCAGTATTCTCACACATACTCATACTGATGAGGAGGACTGAGATAATAACGTTTAAATGAGAATTAAAATATAAATGATAATTTCTGTAGTATAGAAAAAGAATTTTTTAATTATCTCCTATCAGCATTTCAAGCATCTTTAACTTGGTAATTCTAATTAGTCTAAGACAGAATCTCTATAATTGTATAGGTATTATTACATTTGTATTATTTTCTAGAGAGCAAGAAAAAATCAGAAGACTGACCAATCATTTCAATATAAAATGTAAAGTGTTATGCACATCTCTGACAGTGCTGTTGAATAAGTTGTCACTCGATATAATTCATTAAATTATATTAATTTAATTTAAAATAGTCTGTAAGATTTTGCAAATATGAGTGCAGATCAATTGTTGTAACTTCTTTTTCACAGATAAAATATGGACTTTCCGTAGGAAAAAAAAATCAGTAGCTGTAGAAGTGAGCTCATAAAAAACCAAAAATATGTACGTATGATTAGGCATACAAACAAAATATGATGATTAAATGACCTTTTAGAAATTTTATTTACTCATCAACAATGTCTCAACCATTCTCTTTGCTTGTCATTTATAGAAGATCTTTCACCTTAGAAGCTGACAAAAAAACCTGCAACTTTCAGCAAAAATAAGATAAGATTATCAGAATTGAGAGCTGTCACTGAGAGGAAAAAGATGATTAAATGGATTCACTAACCACTCAAAAGGAAAAGGCTATCCAGGTTCCACAAGTATAGTAGTATAGCTATAGTGCTATCTGCATGATTGGCAGTAGTTCCATGCAATTGCATGTTATTTTACTTCCTTTTACTCCTAAAAATACATTCTCTGTACTTTTCTCCCATTAGTAGTCAAATTATAATGACTTATAAAGTCTAGTTGTGGTGTGATTTCTGATAACAGGGTGTTATTCTTGCAAAATGGATTCAGTCTTCTTTGCTAATTTGTTTGCATCCAGTTATGCCATTTGGAAAATGGAAGACTTACTTTGATAGTACAATAATCACAGATTAGAGGCTTGGCTGAAGAGATGTCATTGTATTTCCAGGATTTATCAGTAAACTGCTTATAAGTGCTATTGGTTTGCTGACTGCTTCTTTGCAGTCTTAAAGCAAGGATTTGACATCACGCTCCTGATATTCTGTGCTTTATGATAAATTCTTTGCATTGCAATAACCATTTTGTACTCGCATCAGGTACCTATCTCTAGTTTTTTTAAAAGTGTATGACATGCCATTAGAATTTACTAACTATATTTTTCCTGCATTAGTGTTTCAATACCACTTTCTTTGCATTGTGGAGAAAAAACAAGATCTGTTTTTACTATTTTCAACAATAGTTTGACAACAACAATAAAATAATATTGGCACTATATTGCTTTTAGAAATGGCATAATACTCTCTGGTTTCATAATATCCCTACAACAAGGAAAATAGATTATCCACACTAATATATGGACATTATCTTTTTTAGATTTGCACTTATTTAAACAAATTTCATAATTCTCTTAAGTTCCCAATTTTTAACTCATTTGTGGAGTTTTCTTACAGAGGTTGTACATACATGTGTTAAGTACATCTTCACTTAGTCATTCATATTCTGGTAATAGCCATTTAGTTTGAAAGCAGAATTATCTTTTAATGCTTAACAGAGCAACTGGTATGTTTCATATTTGTAAAAGCTACAATGATCAAAGTAGTACTCTTTCTGAAGTACTATTTCCAAAATGTGAAAACTGAGGAAGGATAAGATCTTGATAGCATTCACGAAATGAAAGGTAACCAAACAGAGAACGGTATGAAACAACTTAATTCTTAATTAGTTAAAGATTTGCTTACTTCATCTGGACATCACTTCTCATTGTTGTAATAATGCTTATGCTTAGAAGGACACAGATACTGCTGAGTTTCTAAGATGACAGAGAGAAGAGTCATCACCTCTTGACACATATTTGTTATATTTTCTCTTTCAGACTAGGAGGTGTTAAAGGTCAGGGCTTTGGCATTCAGGCTGAATCTCAAGAATTTGTATTTTAAGTCTTGGCTTAAAATACATTTTCCACATTTACCACAATTTGAAGCTATTTATGAGTTTTACAGTTTTACAATCATTTCTTTGTTCACGGAGAGGTTACAAGATAATATAGAATTTTGTGGACAATGGGATGGAACAGAAGATTAAAAATAATAGTAAAATAATATTTTCATTAAGTATTTCCATTTTTATCCTTTTTAAGGCCTCCAGCTCACCTCTTCCCCTTCTGTAACAAAAAGCTGACAAAAGCACACTAAAGAACAGTGCAGTGAAATGAAGATAGAAAATACGAATTGTATTAATAACAGCTTTTGCTTATAATTGTAGTCACTTAATATATTTCTGAAACTACTGCACAATGACATTTCTTTAAAAGATATACAGATCAGAAAAAATTACTGGATGAACCAGTTAGAGAGTAATTCCTTTATTACTTAATGTAAGAGGAATCTGAAAGCTCACATTAGAAAATCATATTGTAATGACAGGGTCAGCTACAGAATGTCTATTATCTTGATGTAGAGCTAAATATGTGCATTTCTTGCCCTCATCTTAGAAGTTCAAATATAGTTATGAATGTAATTTTCCAGTACAAAGTACATTATTATCTCTAGATGTTAATCTGTCATGATCTGTACCTAGAACAGTGATTTCAGAAGACAAAACTCAGTTCAGTTTTTAAACCTTATGTTTACTAGTCAGCTATAAAAAAAATCCTTAATACTGCCATGCTTTCAGATCAGTGTATTCAGTCCCATCCCACAGAAAGACCTTATGCTTTAGAAAAAAACAACACCTTTTCTCAGTTAAACTCGAGTTGTGGATTTCACTGTTGTTATTTCAAACATACTATTTTGTAATTTCTTACTATATCAATTTCTATGGAACCCAACATTAGAACAGCAGAACACTGATTTTCTGTAGCGTTTGTTATATGGCACTTAAAGTAACTACTGTACCTTGACACTAGTCCCACAACCTATTTAGATCCTTAGATCTGCCATTCTTCTACATGCAGCCTTCATTCCTGAGGTGGGGATTTAATAACTCCTATTTCTTTGCTTCATTTTTTTTTCTGAGAATTCAAAGCAGACAAAGTTGGCAAAGGGACTCTGTTTGCCTTCAACAAATCAAAATACTGAGTCCCTTGTTACACTGGACTGCATGAAGTGATGGCACAAGCCAAACTACACCGCTCTGTCTCCATTTCATATTACAAAACTGTCTAGCAACTTGGCTGGAAGGAAAGAACATTTTTTATAAAGAACATTTAAAATATACAGAACATTTTAACCAAAAATCTTGATGTTACTTTTGTAAGCTGACAACAGAAGAGGTTTTCAGTATGTAATAAAACTTGGAGGATCAAAGAATCACAGAATCACAGAACATAGGAGGGAGTTAAAGAAACCTCTGGGGATCATCTGGTCCCACCCTCTGGTAAAGCAGGTTCCCTACAGCAGGTTGCACAGGAAAGCATTGATGTGGGTTTTGAATATGTCCAGAAAAAGAGACCTGGGCAGTCATTTTCTGTGATCTGTCACCCTCAAAATAAAGAAATTCCTTCTCATATTTGTATGGAACTTCCTGTATTCCAGTTTTTTCTCACTGCACATTATCCTGTTGCTTCCCACCACTGAAAAGAGCCTGGGCCCATCCATTTGACTCCCATACTTCAGGTATTTATAAACAGTGATGAGATCCCCATTCAGTTTTCTCTTCTCCAGGCTGATCAGTCCCAGATCTCTCAACCTTTTCTCACACAGGAGATGCTCCATGCCCCAGGATCACACATGCTCTTGACAAAAATGGAAATTCCTTCTTCCTAGTCAGGAAGTAGATAATATAAGGAACTCTCTGGTACATAACTTAGGTACATAACTCTGGTATCTTAGAGAAAGATGCTATTTTATACTTAAGTCCCGATGAGAGAAGGAATTATAGATATTCATGTCAAGCCAACCCCTGAGATGTGGTCCAAGAACCACAACAGAGGGTAACTCCAGATTTCAGGGTAGCAGTGATTTCTTTATTCAGCCTCATGCACAACAAACGAAAAATTACCTTGTAAAGTTAACGTGTATATTGCAAAAGAATTTCGTACTTTGATATGACATGTAGTCCTTCCTCTTTAAAGCATTTCTAACTACCTCATAGGAAAAAAATGACATTTCTCTCTTTCCTTGTATATATGATCCTTTCTTGGCCTTAAGGGCCTACTTTAGGAGCAAAACTAAACTATGATCACGTTCCAAAACTCTTTCTTAAAACTTACTAAACTGCAAAAAAAATTACAATATTTTTCTTGTAAGCAAGGATTTGTTATACTATCAATTTGTGACAGTTTTCACAAGGTAAGAGCTGGCTTATGACAGGCCAATTGTGTGTTTGTATGTCTATGATTTGATGTTATATATTAAACTGCAGTTATTTCCTCAGACAGTGAGGGACAGCCATAGAAGAACGTGGTTAGTTTGTGGTTATGGTTTAGGCATAGGATATTCAAAAAACAGGATGTACAACAGTCGCATTGCATGAATGGTGTCATGTTTCAAATATAATTTTCTGCAAGGCTTTCTCTTCAGGGAGGAGTTAAAGCTTAGTGATGACTAGATGCAGACGTTTTGGCAGTCCTAACTCATAGACAACATTTGTTGGGTCTAAAAATATGAAAATAAGAAAAATAGTTGTATTTGTCATGCTTGAGTTTGAAATGAATCCTTATTTTTGAATCTTACAGTTATCTAGCTTGTGAACATATTTCAGACAAGGAATGAATTTGCAAGAGTGTTTTAATTTTCATTTTATTCATTTTCAACTTCCTAACATATTTCTCAGAAGAGTGAATTAATCGATAATCTTAGTGTCAAAAACACATCATGCATATATGAGAGCAGAGAATTCAACTTCTAGCTAAGTTAATGGTCAATATTAACTTTAGAAGATATATGAATTATAAGATTTTTTTAAAATTTATCATTAGCATGCCTTGAGCCTATTTCTATGAAAATTAAGAAATGCTATGAAGTTCTAGAATTTTTTTTTTAAAGAATATTTGGACCTTCCCTGATTTTGTTAGTGAATCAAGTGAAATTGTAAAGGATCTAAAATACAATAGGTTAAAAATATCTGCAATCAGGGCACACTTTCCCTTGAGTTGGCTTTCATGTGACAAGGTTTTTGGTCAATTTAAATTCAAATGGACGTATCCTTAACATAATTTTTGTTCAATATGAAATTAACTATGTTGGTAAATAAAAGCTTAATTTGACCAAGAGATCACTTGAGATATAAATGTGACTGATGTCTGCCAAGCCTATCATGATCTTATTCTCCTCCCATGTTTAATTACTGTATCAAACAAGATATTTCTTCTTCATGTTCAATAGCTGTAGCAGAAACAGTTCACTTCCAATTTGGAATACAGTCTTGAAACCTGAAGTGTACGTTGTTTTTTAATATGGTGTAAAAGACATTCAGAAACTGAGAGAGACAAGAAAAATAAGTGCATATTTTGACTGATCCAAAAAGAAAATATTTTATTTTAGGGAAAAGCATATTCTTACTTAGGAATGTCTGCCTGTTATATACTTGAGATATATGTATATATTTTTTTTTTACCTGAAATCTATCTATATGTGTTTTTTTTTCTCCAAATTCTTTCATAAAAAGAATTTTACTATCTGTGTTAATAAGAATGATTATTATAATAAAAAAGAGCAATTCAGAATCAAAGTCAAATAGTGAAAGACCTCTTGCACTGTTGTGTTTTCTCTGTTCTTTTCCTAATTTTCTACCTCCAAGGATGGGGCATCCACAGCTTTTCTGGACAGGCTGTTCCAGTGCCTCACCACCCTTGTCAAAAGTAATTTCTTACTGATAACTAATCTAATCTAATTGGATTCATGAACACCTGAGGAACCTGAATATCTACATGTCTATGAGATGCATCCTAGAATCCTGAGGGAACTAGCTGTTGTAGTCTCAAAGCCACTCTCAAATATTTGAAAACTCACCGCAATCAGGTGAAGTTCCTGATGACTGGAAAAAAGGCAACAACACAGCCATTTTTATGATGGATAAAAAGAATGACTCCACAAACTACCAACTTGTCAGTCTCACCTCTGTGCCAGAAAAGATCATGGAGCAGATCTTCCTGGAAGCTATGCTAAGGCACATGGAAGGCAGGGAGGTGATACAGTAGAACAGGCATGGCTTCACCAAGAGCAAATCCTGCTTGATCAGCCTTGTGGATTTCTGTGATGAAATAACTGCATCCATGGACAAGGGAAGAGCCACTGATGTCATTTATGAGGACTTCAGTAAGGCATTTGACACAGTACCTCACAACATCCTTTCCAAAATGGAAGCATATGGATTTGACAGATTAACTGTTTGATAGACAAAGAACTTGTTGCAGAATTGAATCCAGAGAGCTGGACTAGATGACCTCTAAAGGTCTCTTCCAACCCTGAGGATTCTATGATTCTATGAAACCTACCCTTTTCAGTTTATAACAGTTACCCCTTGTCCTGCACACCCTTATAAAATGTACATCTTTCCTGTATGCTCCCTTTTAATACTGGAAAACAGCTGTAGGTTCCATTGTAGCCCAGCCCTCTGTAAGCTGAATAGCTCCAACTTTTTTCAGCTTTTCTTCATAGGAGAGGTGCTTCGGTCCTCTACTTGTGGCTCTCCTCTCGACCTGTTCCAATAGATCTATGGATTGCTTCTGCTGAGGCCTCCAGAGCTGGATGCAGTGCTCCTGGAACTAAGAATAAATACATGAATGTGTAGATCCTCTTTGCCATAGTGGGGGAAACTTGAACTCTCTAACCTGAATTATTTGTTTTTTTCAAATTAGTTTTTAATGCTTGGGAATATTTCCAGGCAGTTTAGTTACACTTCCTATATGAAAAGTTGATGAAGTAAATTGTTATGGGGAGAAGAAAAGGCAGCTGCTTTATGAAAGATTTTTATTTTTATGTGTTTTCCTTTTCTTTCAAATGTATCACATGCTTGCATTATTGTGTGATGCTGAAATTTGTATTGTATGCAATTTTTTCAAAAGCGCTTTATGTATGTAGTGAAAATTATGTTTTAGAGAAGTGTGACTGAATGACATTAGATTTCCTACTCCTCAAGAGAGATAGCATTTCTCAGCAAGATTGGTATGTAGTCTTTGTTGACATCCTAATGTTGCTGAAGGGTTAATCTAATCATATGAGCCCCTGTAACAGGGGCTAATCTAGTTACATGCACTTGAATGTGTTGGTGGACCTTAGAGGTATACTTCACTGTGCAGGTAAACCCCAAATTCTCATGCCCTTGTGACCTCCTCCTACTCATGCACCACAGTTTTTCTTGGGAACTTGCTCACAGATGCAGAAACCTTAGTCTTCAGGTTGATGACTCTGATTTCTCATTACCCTTTGACCTCTGGGACTTCATGCATTGTGAGTATCCATGGGAACTTGATAGGCTATTACCCTCATGCACTATTTGGACTAGAAGATTTCTCTGAGTACTACTGAGCAGTACAACGTATTCAATAGTAAGTATTGACTTGCCTTTCAAAGCAGAATTATGTGATACTGATAAGATTGATTATATCACATCTAATGTTGATTCTGCAAGGTGAACTTAAGGGAAACCATATTTCCAAAAGTCTGGTGCTTTCTTAAGCAAGATGGCAAGACCATCCAGATAGCTTGCAATTTGAAAAAAAAAAAAAAAATGCAGCATGAGTAAAATACTGGGGAAGAAAATGATTTGTTTGCTTTCAAATTTTTCATTCATGTTACTAATAGAATATTATGACATGAGGATTGAGCCATGCTGCACTTTCAATAAAGTTTTGTACAGAGATATTACTGTCTAGGGAATGTTTAAATCTAGCAGTTTTAAAGAAATAACAAGACTTTTACACAAATTCTGTAGAAGTATACTATTTCCATGTCTATAGTGACGACATTTTAAGATCTGTACTTTTCACAAAGTATTTATACACTCTATAATTTGTTGTAGGTTCAGTTAGTCATATCCATATCATTGCTTATTTTCATTCCTGAAGCATTAATTACAGACCATGATATCCTTTCAACGAAACTACAGTAAGGCAAAAATGATTTTATTTTGGGTCATTGACCCTGATATGTAGAACTGAGGCTTACTGGTTTCCCCACTGACACTTATAGGAAAAAACTTTCGAGATTTACAATTGCTAAATTTCTTTGTTTATTTTGAAGCATACACATTTAAAATGCCCCTTATAGCATGTGTGCAGTCTCACCCAGTATAACACTATTACTGACAGGTGTATTTTCACATATGATCTTATTTTGGCATGTGAGTTTGATTTATGTATGCAAGACGTAAAGACAATTCTGCTTGTTGGGTTAAGCAAGGGATTTAAAGATTCTTTGGACCTTTATCCTTCAGTATTGCAGTATTGGTTGCAACTGTTTTATCAGTATGGTAAACACAGATGAGTGTTTGTGAGACATACTTCTTTCAGAAAGAAAGTCCAGTAATGAAAGGTGAGTAATATTTGAGAATATTGGTGGGTTTGTAATCTGTTACTTGTCACAAACAAAAAGAACGCTGAAATTTTGACCCTTCACAAAGGATTGTGTGAGATACTCATGATAGAAAAAGCATCTTGCACTTTAACTTCTCCTTCATTAGTGTTGTTTGGTTTCGTAGCACAGCAGAGTTCCGTATAGAATCTTTCATCTCACTTTTGATCTTAAATGGTTATTATGTTAATGGCATGAAGTAGATATCCTTTAATGTTATTGATGCATGCAGAATAGACTCTGTCTATTCATGAAAATGAAGGAGATGAAAAACACAAATACTTGGAAATGTTTTTGTGGAGTATGAAGGAGTTGCAGCCTTTTTTGTCTTGATCTTATTTTCTGTTTCTTAGAAGAGCTGAAACTTTCAGTTGCTGATGTCGAGGAATTCAGTCCATCGTGTGCAGGACACAGTGAGAAGGTTTATGTAACAAGAAGTTGGGAAAGGTGAGCTCTTAAGATGGAGAGAAATAGAGTAAAGAGGGTTCTACAAAAGGGATCCAGAGCATAGCGAGCATAACTCCACCAGCTCCGGTGCAATTATGATTAATGACATCACTAATTATAATTAGTAACTACTGGATCTTTTTGTGGCTAACTTCTTTTTCTCAGATTATCTTATATATTAAGCCTATTTTCCTTCTTTTTTAAGCATATTTTTTTAAATGTCGAGAATAAATTTATCCAAGAGATTTTAAAAGACTATTTTTATATGTTTTAACCTTTCACTCATCCTAATATATGTGCTAACCTTGATTATTATACAGTGGATATATTCCATTTTAAATACTTGCTTGCTTTTCTTTGCTAGAACACCAGTCAACCTTTTGTAATTCAAACGCTTTTTTAAGTCTGTCATTTAAAAACTTTAAAAAAGAATCAGGTGATGTTGGTCTCAGTTATTAATACAAGAACAAGTCATCAGATAGCGAAAAAAATATTCAGTAAAAAATAGCTGAGCTCCTTTAATCTTGTAATTATACTCTTGCTCTCTCACTTCTAAAATGTTGAAAAGTGTTTAAGCCAATAAAACACAAGTTTTTTAAGTAACTGTTACAATGATGTGTTAACAGCCTATTGCTGCCAAATGGAAAATCTGTGTAAGTGATCAGACTTTGTGTCTCAGGCCTAATAAAGCTTCAAAGGCCAACTGCATTTCCAAAGTGATGAGGGGTTTAGACTTTAAAACTATACTCACAGTTCTCATGATTTGTTGGTCTCTATATCACGTTTTTAAAGGCACTTTCTGTAAAAAATGAGTGTGTGGAAGCCAAGTCTAAAAAAAAGAAGATAGGTAAGAGAGTTACAGGTAAGCAAGATATGAAAATAGAGGTAGTTTAATCAGATAAATGTGGACCACAGATTAATCCTGATATGATTAAGTACAGAGATGGATGATCAGTGCTAAAGAAATGGGGCAAGAAAATTGCAGGGACATTTAGAAGTAGAGCATTATTTTGTAAGTTCTAAGAATGTAGCACATCAATTACTGCATTCAGTGGTTGCTGCTCTGGCAGCTCTTAATATAAAACAAGCTCATCAGATGCTTTGCCAGATAACCTCTGGCTCTTATATAGATTTTTGAACAACGTATATAAATTATACATCATGAACAGCTCTGTCAGTGAAACCCAGCCTGAACAACTCTATAGATACTGCTTGCTAAGCTTTTATATTTTTTTCTTGACCAATTTGGTAAATTATGAAATTACAGTAAAGGTAAGTTCCATGTCAAAGTTGTTAAGATAAAAGTGCCTTTTAGCTCCTTCTCAGAGAAGATTTTGGGTGAAGAGGAATGGTAGACAATATCTGAAATGAATCTAGAGGCTGTTAGACAAGTAAGAAATATTATGTCTCTAGTTTTTAAAATTCATTCTCAGTTGTTGTGCATGTCATTCCACAAATATTTGGGTTTAAGAGTAATTTACTGAATAGTCACTACTGTGCCAGAAGGGTGGGGATCACATACCTGAAATTGTTTTAGATTATAGTTCCCTTATTCAATATAAATATTGAAGCAAAGAACTCAGGACAGGCTAAAAAAACCATCAGTTTTAATTCATCATCAGCTGATGTTTCAACCATTCAAACCATTGAAAGAACAGAGTGAAGCAGCCAACACCAGTTCACAACTAACTGCAGCTTGTCTCCTAGTAACCGAGCAAACTTTTTTACACCACTTCTATGTCTGAGGATACATCCAAAAAATGGTAAAGGATTCTTTAAACAATACAGGTTAACATACACGATTGTCAAAGGAAAATTAAGACTGGTCTGAATGAAGAATAAAGAGAATTATCTGTGTAGGGAAGTTCCAGAAGGGACAAAGGATAGAAGGGCTATAAGCAGTACTAGTCTTGATGACACATAGAAGAGCATGCTAGCAAGACACAAAGTCTGATCTCTTACACAGATTTTCCATTTGGCAGCATCAAGCATAAATCTCAGTGATGTCTGTAAATTTCATCTAGTCTGTGGAGGACTCTGTAGTTGAATTTAGGTAGTAAAAAAGGTAAAACAAAGAGAATTGTATAGTATTTTTTATTCTAACTTACCCCATGTAATCCAACTAACTCCTGTTTGATGCTCTGGTGAAAATCTTGTGCAACAAGCCCTCTTGCTCTCTATGAATATGTCTATATATTAATTTGAAATAAGTAATCGCTCATAGATTCCAACTATTGTTTCTCTCTCATCATCTAGCTTGTCTTTGCAGATCAGCAAACAATTACAGATGTTGCATTTCCTAGAATCAACTGTAAGCAACAGTGTGGCTTACAACAGCTTCTCCTCCTTCTACAATATGGACTGTGTGCTTGCATACTTCTGATGTGATGGCAAATATTTGTTCATATTTCCCCTTCCAAGATTGTATCCCCACGCTTTGCAGTCACACATTTCATCACAAAACTCTTCCAGGCAGTTTTTCTATATTTAATATTCTGTGTTGTGCACATAGCAGTCTGTCTTTGTGCATAGTGGCTTAAACTTTGAGAAGAAAATAATGAAGACTATAATTCTCTTCAGTATAATGGCTGGAGTGCCTTCCTCTCTTCCTATCAGATTCAGTGCTTCTGCTAGGGTACAGCTGGGAACATGGCAAATGGAAACTGCCATCAATCACTGAATACCTTCCAGCAACTCAGCAGTAAATGATATTTCATTTATTATCCTTCTCTGAGAAATAGTTCAATATAGTAACATCAGACTACAGTTGTCATCTTCACTCTTCACATTAATTGACATTTTCAGAGTTGGAATACTGGGATTCAGGAGTGTCAGAAAGGTTTCCAGTTTTTCAGGAAAAAAAAAAAATAGTTTTTTTTTTTTTAAATCCAGATTTTGTTATTGCTGTTGTTCACTTTCTAAAGCTTATTTTTCATGTTTTATTGGGGTATTTTTCTATTTGTTTTTTATTTTGTTGTTGTAAAATGTGTTTCTTTTTTCTCTTAAATCTGTAATTTTCACATTCTATCTGAAGAAATGTTTATTACAAGGAGGGGTTATAAATCCTAAAATATTTTGAAACCACCCAGGTACATATGAAGTAGTATTACAATACATCAATACATGATATATATTCATTAATTATATGTGTGTGGGTTTTTTTAATCTGATTTCAGTTTCTGGCATATATGTGTCATATACATGTAAATATATAAAGGGAAATATTTAATCCTTCCTTTATAAAGTCTTCTAAGCTGCATTCTGGCTCTCAGAAACTTGCTAAATTATCTTTTTTTCACCAATCCAGTAGAGGAGTAAAGCAGTAAAGGTTGTAAAACACTGGTAAATCAATCAGTTGAGTTTAGCTAGTTACAGTGTCAACCATTAATCCACCAGTTTACGACACATTATTCTTTTGTATCGTAAATGTTGTTGGCAAGTTAACCAAGACATGATTAGATTATTTATTTTCACACATTTGATTTAGGTGTTTCATGTGTTGTTTCATAATCCCTTGGGGGTGAGAGGAATTTAAACCTTATTGTGATATATTTGGTTTGTTTATAGAGCTAATGGTTTTCACTTCTGTGTCTCTATCTGTTTGAGAAATTACTGTTCTGGAACAGGAACCAAATACAAATACTAAAATTAAAATACTAAATACTAAAATTGTTAACTGCAGCATGTTATAACCTAAATACATAATGAAAACTATAGGTTTTAATGTGCATTTTTGTGGAAATAAATGATTTTCTGAAGCCAAATTCAGCTGGCATTCATGTAAGCAGTTTGTTAGCAACATAAGGGTAACACATATATTGTAACATATGTAAATACAATTGTAACATTATAATTGTAACATTATGGAATACATACATGGAAACAAAATATATCAGGATATTTTTATTTAGATTTTTTTTTTCCCTCAAATATATGTACAGTGAAAAACAAGGAAATAATTTTAAAGGTGTGTAGCTAGTCTATGTCATGTAAGAGAAGAAAGAAAAGAAATTGTGGAGAAGCAATATAAAATTCCTACATCTTACTTGTTATCTTATAATTTCAAAGTGAACTTGTATGACTGTGGCAAAATTTTTTATCTCAGTTGCTCTTGGCTTTTTTTTCTGGAAAATATCCTGTAAATATAAGTACCTCCCTAAATATCTAGTTTTCTTGAACTTGAACCAATATATCTAGTCTTCTTGAACTTTTCTTGAACCAATATGCATGCATGTATATAAAAACATATATAATTGAGTGTTAACATCACACACTAATTGTGTATTTTATATGTATTATACATATCCATCTATACTGCATGTATATATACAATACAGAGAGGCTATGTGTATATTTTTAATAGATGTATTTATATAGAGAAAAGAACTGGTTGAGTGCTTAACTGTCTTTATAATATATACATATATATATATATATTTTTTTTTTTTTTTTTTGCAAAAACAGACTGCACAATTCCCTTGCTGAAAAGCGATCTTATTCATGTCTCAACCTTAGCAGTTAACTTTGTGTGGTTATTTCCTGAAGGATGAGCTGTTTCCTCTCAGTGTAGATAAACAAAGTGAAGTGTTAGAATGGGAGCTAATATTGTGACAATTCTCAGCAGTACGGAAGAAGCCAATATGTTAGCATTTTGTTGCTAACTGCTTATTTCTACTCAAAGTGAGAGCAAGTACTGAACAGGAAGAAATGGCTCTACAAGGCCTTTATCCAAGTGTAGAGGATCCTTTTATATGTTTGACTGGAAGAAAACTATATATGTGTACTGCTTTCCTTAGTCCATCTTCCAAGACACAGAGTTAAGGCCTGTGCTTCTGGCTGAGCAGCCCCATAGAGCACAGAAGTCCTGGGCTTGTGAGAGTTTCTGCCAGGGATCCACACAGGCTGCCTTGTTCCAGATGAGTCCCTGTGCACAGAAGGACACCTTTTGTGGGACATGGGGACAGAGACAGACATGCTTTCTATGTTTCTGTGAATCACATATACTATGAATTTTTTCATTGTCTTATAGACTTATGTTTAAGATCTGTCATGGTAAAATAGAGATGTGAAGGAGGCATTTTTATTTTTAGAAGTCTTCCATTAATTTACATGTTGAGGATAAGAATTCAGAGTCTATTACTCTTTTCAGTTGTCCTAGCTTTTTCAAAGACTTTTCTTCTTAATAGGGACATCTTTATTTCAACAAGACTCTTTGTAAAGGTCTGACGAGGTTCAATCTGTTATTGACACACCAAAAAGAAAACCAATCTTAAGAAAGTCATTCTTATGTGGGTTGTACTTTTTTTGTTTTGTTTTGTTTTGTTTTGTATCCTCAGCCAGGAAATATTTTACTCAGATGATAGTCTTAATCTTTTCACTGATATAGTCTAACAAGTTTGCTAGTCTAAGCAATCAATTAAACATGCTGAAACCTAGTCTCTGGCAGCAAGGCCAGCTGGCATGAAATGGTCTGTGTCCATTCAATTAAGCTTTGTTAGTCTCCAAAACAGAATGGTGGCAGGCAAAATAAGTACTGGGAATGGATCCTTGCATGCATTCATTTCTGAACCTCCAAAACATTGTTTTCTTAATTCAAGAGCCTGCCAAGACTTATCAACAGATGATCAAATCAAAATACCCAAATCTGAGCTATTACATTGGTTAATTTGCTAGTACAGACACAGCTATAATATTACAAAGACAGGGCTTAATATTGCCTTTAAAACTAATGTTAAAAAAAAAAAAAAAAGAAAGAAAAAAAAGAAAAAAGAGTTCTACAAAAATACAGTTTCAGTCAGTAAAAAATGAGGTTGATGATGGAACTGGAAGACAGCAAGCCGTTCTGCTGTTTTTCTTTCAGTGTTGGGGGGGCGATTGTGTGTGTGTTTCAAAACATCTCTCTGACTACAAAGCCCTCCCCTGTGAGGACTGAATGACCCATTTACCTGAAACAATGGAATGTTAGTATGTAGCAGACGTTTTTAAGCAAGGATTATAAAATCTGTGCAAATGCTAAACATGGGGATTTCTGAACAATCTATATTCTGATCCCAATTTGCAGTTTCTTGGTTCTTCTATAATCTTCTCTCCACTTTAGGAACCTGCCTGAATAATAATATAAAAAGAAGTACTACTTTTCTTTTTTCCCTCAAAAAAAAAGTGGAGTGGATTTTAACCTAAGCAAATCAACCATATAATTGCTTGCAAAATTCGGATTTGTTCCAAAAGAATGAATTTCAGAGAAATGGCAACTCCTCAAAGAAATCACTTATGAGACTAAGGGTTGGG
>NW_024884364.1:49846268-49870031 GCF_019232065.1 Centrocercus urophasianus | reverse complement strand
CTTTTCTTTCATCTTTAAGAATGAAGACAGAATACAGATCAGTCAAAATCTGTTTGCTGTCTTTGACACAATTCAGCATGAGGACACTTTATCTTCACTTGTGTAGAGGTGACACAAATTATTTTGTCACTTCTGATCGCTGCAGTGTGTGGAGAGCAAAGGAGAGAATTTCATGGGCAGCATTTGGTGGGGGAGATTCACACTTAGCCTGACAGAAGGCCACACTACCCAGGAATACCACTCACATTCAAAATCCTTCTGTCTTGCTGCAATGCCCAACTGCTCCAGAGCAGTACTCCAACTACTTGCAGATAAAAAATAGATGTTTTCCTAATTTTGTTTCTCCTGGTTAATTTAGAGGGAAAAAGATATATTTTTCTTCAGTAAAGCCTTTGACCAGAATTCCAGTCATTCCAGACAAACTCGATATTGAAACCAGAGTTGTTCCCTGTGCTGATGGACATTAAAACACATTAAGTAAGACTCCATCAGTAACAGAGAATTCATCACTTCATGCCCATTTGCTGGATTTATGTAGAATTCTGATCCACTTGAGGATCACTTAGTGGCAAACTTTGAAGAAATATGATCATAAAGCTTGATTGCTAGATGTAGAACTATATTGAAGACAAAATCATTGTTGTAAAAATTATAATTTCTTAATAGATATTTGTCAGAGATCTTCAGTGACATAATCTTCTAATTCTTTTTTGTTGATTTTGTTGTTGCTGTTGTTGTTGTTTATTTTATTTTCCAGACTCCAATATTTGCTTTGTTGGATATAAACCCTTTTTTTTTTCCTTAGATTGAAAACTAGCTTTCCAAATATGCTTCCTAAAGTGAAGTTACAAGACTTGTTTATTTGTTTGTTTTATTGGCAGGGAGAATTTAAATCTTTATTCTTTTTAAGGTCTTTAAAAAATGTGATTAAAATGGTAACAAAAGCAAGAATCCATCCAATTTCCATGTACATATTAATAAACCTCTGATCCTTTCCTCGTGAAATTGTGTACAAAGTACTTGGCAAGACTCTTTATGGTGTCCTGGAATATAGACTTTTTTTTTGAGAATGTTGTAAGCACCTGTCCTGGTTTCATCTGGGACAGAGTTGATTTTCTTCATGGCATCTGGTATAGTGCTGTGTTTTGGCTTTAGGAGAAAAACAACGATAAAAAATTATAGAATCATAGAATGGCCTGGGTTAAAAAGGACCTCAAAGATCATCTAGTTTCAACCCCCTGCTATGTGCAGGGTCACCAGCCACCAGACCAGGCTGCCCAGAGCCACATCCAGCCTGGCCTTGGATGCCTCCGGGGATGGGGCATCCACAGCCTCTCTGGGCAACCTGTTCCAGTGTCTCACCACCATCTGAGTGAAAAACTTCCTGCTAAATCAGTGTTTTAGTAGTTGTTGAGCAGTGTTGCACAGCGCCAAGGACATGTCAATTTCTCAGTTTCTCATATAATTCCAGTGAGGGAACTGTGAGAGCACAAGAGCTGGGAGAGGACAGAACCAGGACAAGTGACCGAAAGTAGACAAAGGGATATACCATAGCACATATGTCATGTGAAGAAGCTATAAAACCGAAGAGTTGGGTGAGGGAGGGTGAGGAGGAGTAGGAAGCTCATGTTTGGCAACTGGTTAGGCATTGGTCAGTGGCTGATAAGAAATTATGTTGTGCATCATTCGTTTTGTAAACATACATGCATATTGTCATTACTATTATTTATAGGGCTGACAACAGCAGGACTAGGGGAAATGGATCCAAGTTGAGGGAGGGAAGATTTAGGTTGGATGTTAGGGGGAAGTTCTATACAAGGAGAGTGGTTAGGCCCTGGAATGGGCTGCCCAGGGAGGTTGTGGATGCCCCGTCCTTGGACGTGTTCAAGGCCAGGTTGGACGGGGTCCTGGGCAACCTGATCTAAATGTGGATGTTTGGTGTCCCTGCTAGGTAGGGGGGTTGGAACTACATGATCCTTGAGGTCCCTTCCAACCCGGGTGATTCTGTGATTCTGTGATTCTGTGATTAATAGTTTTTATCTCAACTGACAAGTTTTAATTTGTTTTTTATTTTTCCAGTTCTCTCCAACATCCCACTGGGAATGGAGCTGAGTGAGTGAATGAATGGCGGTGTGGTGCTGAGCTGACTACAAGGTTAAACCACAACAGTTCTGTAATGCCAGGTCTCTTCTGTATATTGCCAATAAAGAGAGGTGCTTGGGCACTTTCAGAGGATTGCCTGTCACTGAAAAGAAACCAGATTTTAGCCCTTCAAAACAGATCCTTAAACAAATTGACACTGGAATAAATGTAGGTAGGTGTTAATACACATCTGTACGTATTTTCAATATACAACATCCTTCAGAGGTACTATCAAAATATGTAGTCTTTGAGCTTAGTGCTGACTAATGTGAAAGTACTCATATTTTCTCAGTAATCCCTCTCAGTTGCTTTATATTACTTCATAAATACTTGCTTTCAACTTGTCCTATGCTGAAGAGCACCTTTAACTCACTGTCAGGATGTGGCCTCTTTCTGCTGCAGAAAGGCATGAGGAAACATTCCCGGAAGTTTAAAAATCTTCTTCTGTACCTGGATGCAAAAATCTGAAGCGATAGAAACAGTAACATGTCCTACCATGACTAATTAGCATTGTAAATTATACTATTTGATCCTGCCTTGTCCTCCAATCTAGAGCAAATTAGCTTATGTTTATTCTTAAACCCATAATTTGTTTTCGCTGCCACCCTGTTACCATTTGCCAGCGGACTTCAGACCTCAGGTGCTCCACTGTAGATATTTGACCTCTCATTCTTCTGTTTGTCTGCTTTGTCCTGCTGAGACCCTTCCTTTTCTTAATGCAGTCAGCTGAGGAGACACGAGGCCAGCTCTGGCCAGCAGTAGGCTGGAGCCTGTCTAGAGATGCCTCAGGCCACACAGAGCAGAGAGGAAATGCCTCAGCCTCACTGGGGAGGACAACCGTCCCTCTGCAGCCTCACTGGGCAAAAGAATAGGAAACAGGGCAGATGTCGTCACACCTTGCCTGGCTGGCATTAAAACTTCAGAGTAAAATCTGCTCGTGACGCTGGCTGTCAACATTTGTTCTTCCCAGATGGCAGAGCTAAAATGCTTCCAACCTTTGAAGGGTATTAATAATATTTCATTTCTCTCATGTATACTGCATTGCAGAATGTTTTGACCTTTAAAAATAAGATTAAAAAAACAATAGGGCAATAGCCTAGAGGACTTCTGCAATACATATGTATATTTGTTCTGCTTTAGTTAATGAAACAGTTGGAAAAAGAATGCAGGTAAAGGTTCAGACAGTTTGTTACCAGCTGTACACATCAGATCAATTTCATGAAAGATATCACCTGTAGTTAATAACTTAAACAAAGCTACAAAGCTACAATCCATTTGAAATGGAATTTTCATTAATACAGGACCTAATAATAGGTGAGGTAATAGATCTGGTATATAATGCACAGTCAAACAGAAATTCATTCTAACTATTATGCATAGGGAAAAAAAAGTCACAAATTAAAACAAAAAATGATCAAAAAACAAAGAAAAAAATGAAAGATTTCTGTATTTTTTTTGTGTTCATTATTTAGCAGCAGAACTGTAGCTGAACCAGTCTTTAAGGACCCAGAATCAGTTTAGCCCTCAGGGAGCTCTCTCTCACCTCTGTATTGCCAGGGCATAGCAAGATCCACTTGACAACAGCTGACAACAGGGCTGCTCTGACAAGCCCTTAAAGGGCAAGACAGGTAGTCACTAAAATTAGAGCACTGCTTGTATGACTACGGTTTCACAGTTCTGTTCCAAGATGACATCTGGCACTTTAGCACTTTTTTTTTTTTTTGGTATAATATACTCACCATCTCCTTCTGGTCTGTCCAACTGATGAGAAAGCCTCATTTTTTCCCGTTACAATGTATATACGGCTTGTCTTGAAATCAATGAGCCCCGTGTCCTTATCATATCATGCTTTCTTTGCTTCCCTCAGTAAAAAATGTCTGTTTTTCCTCTTGTTTCTGTAAGTTGATTCTCTTCAGTAAGATTTGTTTCCTCCAGTCAGCATGCAGGCATTAAATATATGATCAAATTGATTGTCCTAACTGGCCACTTGGATTCCTCGCCTGTTTTCACAGATTCTCTTTATTTACCTAGGCCAGCCACTAGTGTGGATGTTCCTGGAAGAAGATATTTGGGTTCTTTACTAATTTTTTCACCAGCTAGTTATTCGTTAGTGCTGCCCATGGGAGCCATTTTATAACGACCCTGATGAAAAAGGGAATATTGCCATATAAAGCAATATTGCCATAAAGCCAAGTGAAATGGCCCTCATTTTGTTACTTGAAGAGAGCAAGATTAATATTCATGCTTTAGATATACTGTATTTTATTGTGATTCAACCACAGAGAGTAAAGTGAGCTCTTAGACATTTTAACATAGGTATCGTGCTTACAATGTTTTCATGATCTCCAAAGAACTTCTATCTAGGTTTTATGTGAAATTTAGTTGTTAAGTTGGGTGCAAGCAGGCATATACTTTCTTCTCCGTATAAAATGGGGACATTGAAAATGGCAAATAGAAAGTTATATTGAAAACAAATGTTCCATTATGGCATTCAGCAACAACTTGCCTAAAGCACATGCCACAATCTTCATACAAGTAAGACTTCAGAAACAATTGATTTAATACTAGTAATCATAGTATTGAATTATGATCACTTAACAAAAAAGGGGGCTAAATGTTTCTACTAAATGCAAAGATTTTTTGCTTAATAACAAAAAGTGCAGATACAGATTGCATTGATTTTTATGTAACTAGGAAAATCTTAGACAAGAACAGTAAGAACTTTAAAATAATAGAAATTCATTGCAAATCCTGAGTCTGAATGAGAATCATATTACTATGTAGCTCTCATGACTTTAGGAATGTGACAACAAGAATTTGCATCATAAAGATGTCTATAAACAAATTTAATGTCTCTACTTTTATCTATATTCATACTGCAAGTTCCACTTTATTAGCAAATCAAGGGATCTATAATAAAAACCATGAGGCTTAATTGATCCCTTTCACTGTCTTTGATAAGGAATGAAAAGAATTCTGTGATTTACATTTTGTTGCAACGTATTTTAAAGGTTATTTTAAATACAAAAGAGAATACACAACATGCATTTTCCAGTGTTTCAAAGTCATGTATAAGTAAGTCATTTGCATCAGGCAAAAGACAGAAGTTGCTGGGTAGGCTTAGTGAGCAGATAATCATCATCTTTCTGGGCTTCACTCTCATATTAGATTATACTCAGCATGAAAAACAAAAGCCACGAGGAAAAAGCATTTGACCATAAGACCTGAATGTTCATTTATTTATTTATTTATTTATTTATTTATTTATTTATTTTTATGCCAGCGGAGGAAATTCTGGGTATCAGTGTTCTGGAAGCACTTTTGCAGTTGTATTTGACTTGATCTGACCTAGTAGAACAAGAGCTCTCTGTCCCCCTGTACAGGAAAACAAGCAGAGGAAGCAGGAAATCAACATGTCTGAGCAAGGACTTGCTGTTCAAACTGAAGGACAAGAAGTATGCGTACAGGCTTTGGAAACAAGGATTTGTGTCCTTGGAAGAATATATGGATGCTGTCTGGACATGCAGGGCTGGAATCAGGAAAGGCAAAGCATAGGTAAAACTGTACTCGGCAAGGAATGTAAAAAATATCAAAGGTTTGTGCAGATACATTAGTTGGAGGAGACAGAGGAGACGAAGGGAATGTATGCCCTCTGATAAACAAGAAGGGAAAACTGACTGCAACAGATATGGAGAAGACTGAGGTAACTCAATTAGTTCTTTGCCTCAGTCTCGACTGGCAGCCAGGATTCTCATGTCTCTCATGTCCCTGAACCTCACATTCCTGAAATTCTAGGTGAAATTCTGTGGGAGAAAAATCCCTCTCACTGTAAGTCTGAAACTGCCTCAATGAGTCTGAATGTGTGCAAGTACATGGGGCCTAGAAACATGCATCCTAGGGTCTTGAAGGAGCTGACTGAGGTTGTTGCCACGCTACTCTCCATCATATTTGAAAAGTCTTGGCTGTTGGGCAAAATCCCCCATGACTGGAAAAAGGGAAACATAACTCCTGTTTTTAAGATATGCATAAGGAAGATCCCAGGAACTACAGGCAAGTGAGACTTATTTCTGTGCCTGGAAAGATCATGGCACAGATCCTCCTGGAAAATGTGTTAAGGCACATACAAAATGATTTAGGGCATTTCATATCTCACCAGTCTGGTAGCCTTCTACCATGGAGTAATAGCATTGATGTTATAGAGGTATGCATACAGAGGAATAGCCAGCAAGGAGAGGGCTTGGCTCTCTACTCCACGCTTGTGAGGCTCCATCTACAGTACTGCGTCCAGGTCTGATTCCTCTAGCTCAGGAAAGATGTGGAGCTGTTGGAGTTGGTCCAGAGGAGGGCCATGAAGATAATCAGAGGGCTGGAGCACTCCTATAAAGACAGGCTGAGGGAGCTGACCTTGTTCATCCTGGAGAAGAGAAGGTTCTGGAGAGACCTCACTGAGGCCTTCCAGTATTCAAAGGGAGCTTACATACAGGAGATAAATGAACTTTTTGTGTTGTCTAATAGTGATAGAATGAGGGAGAATGGCTAAAAACTAAAATATGGAAGATATAGATCAGATGTCTGGGAAACATTTTTTACTGAGAGGGGGGTAAGACACTGGATTGTGTTGCCCAGAGGATGTGGATGTCCCCACCCTGGAGGTGTTCAGATGAGGTTGGATGGAGTTCTGGGCTGATCTAGTGCCTGATTTAGTTACTGACAACCCTGCCCATGGTAGGGTTTTGGAACTAGATGATTTTTAAGGTCTCTTCCAACCAAAGCCATCCTATCATTCTATGATTCTAAATTTCCTTCATCAATATAGTATTTTCTTGAATAGTTGTTTCTAACTTCATGTCTGCTTACATTTTAATTAACTTCTTAATTAAGAGGAGATTAAACGGACATGCAGCTTCTTACTCAAATATTTTTAAATTATTTCCATCTGTGAATCTTTTTGCAAGACTGAACATAAGCCATGTATCAGGAAAGTTAGGACAATTAATATCTTCAATCTTGCAGTAAACTAATTTTTTTACAGTCATGCTTCAAATTTCACACAGAAGAAAATTCTGTATCCTAAAAGGGTGGTTTTGCCAAAAGCAGGGTAAAGCACTAAAATGTCAAAATGCCTTTTGTGACACAGCTGCAGTTCTGTCATGGAAAAGAAAAACAGTATTTTCACAGAGCAGCTGTGGCTAAAATGGAAAACATCAATAAGGGACAGAATTTATGAACACATCAGTTGTTACATAAAGTTAATAACAAGATATGCATATTCTTGCTCACTATTCCAGCAGCTGTCGTGCTTGTTTTAACTTTTTCCCCAGAAAATTATTTCTGGACACTCTGAAATTATCAAAGTAAAACTACAAATCAAGAAACAAAATCTTTTAAAGCTTTTCTGAAGACTCAGAAAAGTCTTTAGAAAAGGTGCATATCAATTTCCTGTGTCCTAGCATATGACTGAAGTAAAGTAAAACCATCATGCTGTATTGCTGCAGATGTGAACACTGGACTCATTCTGGTCCTTGATTGCACTCACAGCTCATATAGATGATACTGAATCATTACAAGAGTAGATCCATAGTAATGAGCAAGTTGGATCAGCCCACCAGTATATGTCTAAGAAGCCTAAGGCTTGTTCTTATTTATATGGTGTGCCATTTATATGGTAACCTAGAGACTGAAAGATCACTGGAGTTCATAACCCCAGTTCTTTCAGTACATGTTACAGCTGGGAAAAGTGACATCAAATTTTTCCCAGCAGAAATTTTCTTAGATCTATTACATAAGGCTGATACTTTCATTGCCAAGTATGTGAAGTAATAGGCTGCTTCAAACTAGCAGAACTGCAAAAAGATTAACTGGAACACAGCTAAGAATTGCAATAAACTGATTTTTCACTTTGGCTTTTGATGTTGAAAAAAAAGAGCAACAAACTTTGAACAAGTTTTATGTTTAAAAAATGTCTTGCACAGTACTCTATTTGGTAGTCCACCCACTAATATTTCTTACTGACAGTAGCAACTGAAAAAAGCAGAAAGTGGTACATAACATAGTGTTTGCTGCATTGTATCATTTTTTCCCATCACAACCTGGTGGCTGCTGGCCACAGCTCCAGGCATCCAAGGTAATGCCTGTTAAAGTTATCTCCTATGACAAAATGCATGCAGGCACTGCAGAATGAGCAGCCTTTTCAGACTGCAGACTTTCTGCACCATGTGTGCTTCATTAATTATTATTATTCATGTTCTAATTGTTATTATTTTACAGTGCCCAAGAGGAATGTAGGTTTTTTGTCATCTGTTAAAGATACAATTAGAAGAACTAGGCTCAAAGGAGCAGCTAAGGCAGATGGCATATTAGCAGTTAAATATATAAAATTCTTCTCTCAAGTTTTTGCAGTGAGAAAAACAGATCTCTTTTTTCTTTTCCTTTCAAGGAAACAATTTATTTCATGATGAGTTTGCATTCCGGGGCTCTCAAGAGTTTTGACATTCAGAATAAAAACTCTTAAATCTAACATTATTTTGACTGAGTCAAAATCATTTATTCAGATGCTCTTGGCATAAAGAAATCTCTGCTACTTTCTAAAGCAAATAATATGCGCATGTGTCCAGCTTCTCTCTTTTGCCTGCCACATTTCCAGTTAACCTTGGTAGCCAGGTTAGTGGAAAAACAGTGGTTTAATGTAACACAGGCGGTGACCTGCCAGATGACCTATGCAGATCAGATGAAGAATATCAATTTCGAGGTTGACTGGGGGTGGACATAGGTCCACTACTACTAATAAATGATAGAAATTTTTACAATCACGCTCCTCATAGCAGAGCAGTAGCTTTCTGAAGCACCAGGAGCTGATCTGAACTGCAGGTGAGAGTGCAAGTGTTCACATGCCAGAAAAAGAAAAAACGTTTACTAAAAGGGCAAATAGTGAAGTTATCAGAGAGCTAGGATTACTTGTTTAAATGACATTTGGAATTAGGAAGCAGCTGGACTTAAATAAGCAAAGACTACTACAAAATGAGTACGATACGGTGATGTAGAGGAGTTAAAGGATTTGAAGTCCAAACAGATATTGAGGAGTTTTCCATTTTTCTGTTGATAAAATGTGCAACCTGTTGAAGCTACATTACTGTTCACAAGGATGAAATAAAGTTGTCACCAAAATGTATTTGCTCTATAGGGTACTTTGAAAACAATTAAGCCCCACATCCATGGGCCAGATTCTGCCTGTGAATGTGTTAGAAAGCTTTGTGACACTTAGGTTTCCCACACATTTTAAGACTCTGCTAAGATGTATATTACAGTGATATTTTTTTAAGGACACATCAATATAGCTATGTTTGCATGATCTCCTTCTTGTCCATCCAGTGTGTTCGCTAGACTGGTGGAAACACATGTTTCAGAGATTTTAGAAAAAAACAACAGCAAGATTTATGAGTTCTACATTGCTTTCCAGACACACTAGAGATCTACTAAAATTAAAAATAATCAAAATGTAAAAAGAAATAGCTTGTTTCAGAAGAATAAATCAGTTATGTCATTTCCAAGCAACTATTTGTTCCAGGCAATGGTAGGAATATGGTCCATACTAAAAAGGAGAAACTGTTACTAATGAAGTCGTTAGATTATTAATTACAAAACAAACAAACAAACAACAACAACAACAAAATCCCAACAAACTAAGCCAAATCAAACAAAACAAACAAACAAACAAAACCCCACCACAATACACTGCTTTCTTGATCTCTGTAAAGGAGCCAGAAGCACAATTAGCTTTGCCAAAGCATAATTAAGCTACTAAACTCCCTATTTCACGTAGAAACATGAATAGGAATGTGGGTGATTACATGTACCAAGGTCCAGTACTCTCATTCATAAGTTCGTGGACACCATTTGAAAATTGGCATATATTTTCCCCACATTATTTCTGTGCAAGAGTCATTCCATTGTGTCTCTGTTGTACCCAGGTTACAGTTTAGCTCATTTCTGCCCTGGTGTTTGTACCTCTGTTGGGTTGTCTTCAGTCTCTCCTTTGGTAAAGAATCTTCTATATTTTCAGTGTCTTAAGGATAATGAAAAGATTTGGGCAAAACATATTTGGGCAATATATTATTAATACATGATAAAGTAAAAATAAAAGTAACCTAATTTCCAGCAAAACGGGTAGTTGATTCTGGCTTGTGTCAGGCACACAGCTCTTGAGGAGCAATCTCCTTGCTTGGATGCTCTCAAGATGATCATGATAGCATTACATTTTATGGGATCTTATATGCTGTAAATCTCTGGAGTTTGAGCACTGCTTCTAGCTCTGGGCTCCAAGACGTCCTCCCAAATGCACGGTGCACATCTGGCACCCTTGTGTGAACTCAGGATCCCATAGCTCAGTGCCTGGGCTCGGAAATCAGTGCAGGCTGCCTTGATGTGGAAAGGAAAACCATACATCACAGCATCAAGAGTAATATCTGTACAGCATATTTTCATAATGTGTCAGTTTAATAGTGTTATTGTGCATAGAAATGGTGCATAGAAAGATTTCCCAAATTACCACAGCTTGTAGGAAAACAACATTTGACAGCTTGATTACCATACATGATTATAGCTTAGAGCAAAGTTTGGGACTTGGAACCACATTCTATGTATATTAAAAATGAAGCTTAGATTTGTAATGAACTTAATTTAAAGACTGTGAGATCTGTTGCAGAGTTATACATTTTCTCAATGAATGGATTTTGATCATGAATGCAATAAAATATTTATTTATCCCAGTACAAGCCATTTCCCCTCTTTTGCCAGTACAGAAAAGAGCAATGAATAGCTACATATGTTTGTACCTTAAAAAGTACCAGTAAAGATATACCCCCATGAGCCAGAGACTTTTGCTCAGAGGCACTGAAGAAAACATTTTCCCCTATTGCACAGAAGATAGAGGGAAAGTGGCTTCCTCCTCAGGATTTCAGTTTCCCACATCTTGAGAGAAATCTCTGTTCATTAGATGAACCAAAAGCTATATGAACTGAACTTATTTCTGTCTCCTGCTATTTTCACATTGGCTTTAGAGATCAGACCAGAGAGGATTATATCCAGTGCCATAAACAGGAATTATCTTTGAAAGGGCTAACCAGAACAGTCCAGAACAAGAGAACTAAGAACTAAGCAGGATGGATTATCAGAGATCTTGTGCTTGGTTCACTGCATGTTTGGGCAGAGTATCACACCCACTGTACTAATTAGCCCATACATTAAAGATATGTAAACATAAAATCAAGCAAGGATTTTAAGACTGGATCATAATTTTCACAGTTGATGCTAAAATGTTTGCATGATTTCAGAATAAGCAAGAATTTCTACAGCTTCTTGCTAAAGTTTTCCCTATGCACAGAAATTATGTTGTTTTTTTTTCCAGGACTTTGAGACTGAGACTCTAGTCTGATTTTAGATGTCTGTATTTAATCTGTTCTTCTGGATTTTGCACACAGTTATTGGAAAGCACAGTCACTTTAAGACCACTATTCATTTTTAATTGAGATGCAGTGGACACATATTGTCTATTGCTGAAAAGGACAGTCAAGCATTTGTTTATGATGAATCTCTTGGAGACATCACTTTCCTGAATTCTATGAAGCAAAAGACTTTTATGGTATAATGCCATTAAGGGATTATAGTTTTAATCAGTGTTAATGTAAAACTAAAAATGCTTTCAAGTCCTTTCATAATCTGTAGTTGTTCCCCAGAGGTATTTCTGATAATGTTGCTGATCTGTACAGACTATTTAAATGCAAAGTATGCACTAATCTTTTACGAGAAGTGCTACATATGCTATCTAAGATTAAAAAAAAAAAAAAAAAATCCTCTCTGAAAAAAAGCTGTCTGGATTAAAGATGAACATTTTTTCAGTAAGATTTGAGTCATTAAAAGGCAGAGGCTTGAACAGTGTTTGCAGCTAGTTGAAAGGAACATGTGTTTTTGTTAGCAATTTAATTTAATGTAAACAAATTCTTGATTTTAAGCAATTATTATAGTTCTGTGGTGATGCATCAGGATTTTCATTAAAAAAAGAAAAACACACACATAAAAACAAAGAGCAAAGTGTCTATGATCATTCTTTTGAAGGTACTTATGTATGTACCTTTGCACCATTAAACTCTGAACAACTGGTAACAGGATGCAACAGCTTCAGAAACCTCACAGATGTACATCATGGAAAAGGTCACAGGAAGAGCAAAGACCCTGCAGATGGCATCTCTGGCCAGCAGCGTCTAACCTGACACCTGACAAAGTGTTTGGGAATAATTTGGCTGGCACTTGAAATAAGGAGACACCAAGGAGTCCAGCTGAGAAATACGAACCATCATGAGGTCAGACTTCCTTAACTCTGATGATGTCTACAAAGGCCACGGATTTACAGCAAATAAGGTAATAAAAGAAGAACAAAATTCTTTACCTGGTTCATAGTAGATAAACATCAAAGTTCTGTGAGTGCCAAATCTGTGCATGAGTGCTCCTAACTTTTGATCTCTGTAAGACGAGGAAGATGAGGAACTTGCATTTTTGAGGTGTGTTAGCAATGTTGCTTTTGGGCCAGTAATAAGGTACCTGAGTTCTTATTCTATTGTTTGCAATTAAATATGAATATAAAAGTGACTGATCATCTACCTGTGCTCTTCACACCCTTCTTTTCATACAAAATCTGCCAAGTTATTCAGAATTTACTTCTTAAATTGCCTAAATTGAAGTAGCTCATTTTCCGTCACCCCTGATCTCTAACACTTTTAATTCAAAACAAGATTAGACATATTAAAAATACCATCCAAACTTTCCAACTTGTTTCACCTGTGCAAAGGAGTACTGCCAGTAAACTGGCAAGAAAACACGTCCAACAGCCGAGGAACAGCTGGCAGGGGTGACACTCTCAGTAGAGAGCATTTGCATTCTGTTTGCATTTGTCTGTACCCACATTTCAATAACCACTGCAGCCTAGAAGAGTACTAGAAAGGCTGCATTTATATAATCTCTCAGCCAATCCAGGAATAGATTTTAATCTCTGCATTCTGCTATGATATTTCAAAATAAAAATGAAAATTTTTTCAATATGACATTTCTATATGAAGTCTATATTTCATTGTGTGTTATATCATATACTGTAATTTTTTTAAATAAAATAACACAAAAGGCAAGTGTACAGTGTTGAAAAGGCTATTAGAGGTTGCACATTTACCAACAAAGCAAGTAGGAAAATTACTGTAACAAAATTATTTTAAAGAAAAACATACCAGCATGTAGTTGGCTTCCTCTAAAATGTTGAAGAACAAATTTTTAAAAGTCCAAATCTTCTCTTGTCATGGATTGACATTACTGTCATCTACTTTTTATTCATTTGCTAGGCTTGTGGAAAAGAACAGAGGTACTCTGGATTCTGTGGTACTTCTTTGGAGGTTTCAGTTCCTGGAATTAAATAAGTTTTCAAGGCAGTAAAGATCTTACAGACCTAGTATGCAAAAATTACCAACATTAGATGACTTTTGCCTCTGACTACCTGGGAACTATGAGAGAGATAATACTGGACTAAATGGATCTGGAAGGGCAATATGTATAGTCCTCTCTCACATACGAAGACTAGCATCAACAGTAATTTAGACTAACATCATCAGTTATTTAGCATGACAGTAACTTAGACTCTTTAGCTGTGATATTTGAAGAGTTTAAGCTCCTCTTCCCTGATGAGATTTGACAAGAAATTGATAGGCTGGCTGAATGGATTCTGCTAAATAGGTAGTATGCATCATCCCCTTCCCTCTACATTTTTTTTCTTCTTCTCTTAAATCTCTGTGCATGCACAGTGTGATATACAGGAGCAGATAGGTCTATTTCCAGGTAAATGTCAAGTTCTGTGATGAAACATACTGGAAAGGACAGTGATGGGTTGTATGAAAGAGGCCAGCCACAGCCAAATCAATATTTGGCTTTCTCCTTTCTTACTACCAGAGATCAGTAGCAAAAGGAGGGAAAGAGCTACAAAGTGACCACGCAGAATGCTGTATGCAATTACAAGCAAGAGGTAAAGGTCTCTGGAGTGAGAAAATTGGTTCCAGTGTCTCTACTGAGACTAGAACTTGAGCTTGTTTTTGAATGCATTACTGCTACGCTCAGTGGGGTTATTATTTCACCATAGCAGTCAAGATCATGCCGCCTGACTTGGTACTGTTCTAGGAAGTATTACATTCTTACTGCATTTCTCTTTTTAGGTTGGTAATTAGTTCCCATCCTGAAAGAACACGTAAATTTTTGCTCTACATTTTGTCAGTGCCGCCAATGGCATGAGTGAAAATCTGAGAGTCTCAGTCTATTGAAGCAGCCACTGCAGGCTCCCAGCTCTATGTCTTCTGTTTAATCCACTACAGTGTGACAAACTCATCAGCCATGACGCAGCAAAGGAAGGCCTCTGCAATGTTGTAATAGGAAAATTAACTATGGCACAACCGTTCCTGTTTGGACTCAGATGGCTACTTAAGCATGAAGAGGCAGTTTCCATGCATTTTAAATAAATCAATACTGCAGCACTTGTAAATTTAGGTGCTGGGTGACCTCTCAAATTAATAAATTTATGTATAAATGAGAGGATTTACTTATGAGCCAGTCCTTCTTGGCTGTTAAACCTGTGAAGGTGTACGTATGAATGTATGAATTAACATATGAATGTAAATTACAAAATTACAAAATACACTGATCACAACATGCAAGTACATATGTCTTACCAGAAGAAAATGAAGCTGTTCCTGTGGGTTGTGGGTTTTTTCCTTTTCCTTTTATTTTTCTTTATTTTTCTTTTTTTTTTTTTTTTGCGAAGCATATAGAAGAACTTTCCATCTGGCAAAAGCAATGCATTTGAAGGACTGTAAAAAGGTTACAGCTTACACTTTTGTTTGAATTCCAGACCACTGAAAAGTGAAATAAGTTTCCACATGAGCTGAAGAAGAAATATGAAGAAATACAAGAGTGGTTACTGTCACTGATTTCAGTAATTGGCCCCATTTCTAATACTGTAATCTCCTCTTATGTAGAATAGTAGATAATAAATTACTGTATAATGCAGCTGAATTTTAGCAAAGATTTGGCAACGTAATGGAGAATTTATTTATGTATTTATTTCATTGCTACTTACATGAAGAGGTATGCATTAATCTTAACAGTACTGAAGTCAAAATGAATTATGCCATAGCATTAAAGGTCTGAAGTTTCACTGTGTTACTAATTAGCAATATATTTAATTATTAACTAGCAATGGGTACATTAGTCTCTTGAAAAAATGTATTTACATCTTTGATTTGGCACTACCTGATGTCTCCAATCTTTGCCATTAATTATCCAAGTACATTCATAAGAACAGTTTTCCATTGTTGTCATTCAACCGTACTTGAAAGTTGTAGAAGACAATGTTCCTTTGCCCTTTGCCTCTTCCCTCACTCCCAACTTGCTGCAGCCTTCTGGGGAGAGGTGTCAGGAAGAACAGTCCCCCTCCCAGCTCCCCCAGCATTCTCTCCATTAAAGCCGCCTGCCACTCTAAGACCCCCCTGGTCTTGAGACAGAAGAAGAGGCAGCGCCACAAAGGCGAAGGTTTGATGGAGGGAGGGAATGGAGCTCCCTGTGATAGAGAAGGGCCTGGGAATGCTGTCTTTTTAGTAAACTGAGTGGAAAAACCTCCCAGTTGCACGGTAGGATCTTGTGAAGACTCCTCAGAGAAGACAATGTGGTCGTGAGCCTGGCTTAAAACTTCCTGCATTTTTCTAGAGATACCTGCACCCTCTGCTTCCCTATGGAGGAAGTGGATGAAACATTTTACAAACATCTGGAAGTAGCCTTGTGATCCCCAGCACTTGTTCTTGTAGGGGATTTCAACCATCCTGATATTTGTTGGCAAAGTAACACGGCCAGGCACACAAAGTCCAGTTGGTTCCTGCAATATGTTCATGATAACATTCTGACACAAGTGGTAGAGAAGCTGATGTGGAGGGGCGTGCTACTTGACCTTGTTTTTACTAATGAGGAAGGGCTGGTAGGGCATGTGAAGGCTGGGGGTAGCTTGGGATGCAGCAATTGTGAGGTGGTGAAGATCAAGATCTTGTATGGAAGAATTAAAGCAATAAAGCACAGGAATGCCTGTGCTCTGTACCATGGCTTTGTTTAGCACCCTTCTCTCCATGGTACATGTTTATGCCAGTTATATCCAAGACCCCACTCACCTAAACAATACTCATGTGTAGCATTATTTAGCATTTTCGTTGGAAGGAAAGGAGATGTTTTTGGAAGTCATCCTTCATATCATGTAAGACTTAGAAAAGCCTGAAAGAACATAAAATTCTGTGATTTTCCTTCACGCTAGAATATTGGTAACAAAAGAGTAAATGTGTAAAAGCTAACATAATAAAGTAAATATTGCTGAGAAAATTAATGAGAACAATTTTGCATGTCAAACTAATGGAATAAAATTTTACCTAAAAAGCTGCATGTTCTGCATTTCCAGATTTCAACCACAATACATGTTTCACCATAGTCACAATTAAGTACTTATACTTAATAGTTAAAACTAAACTTTATAAAATAAAACAAAATGACTAAAGAGACTGTCCTTGGAAACTTGGATCCGGAACAGCAGTATCAAGTAACTTTTCATTTTCAGTCCTGTTTCTCTAAAATATTCTAAGGGAAGCAGTTAATGTTTGTCAAATAAATCTTGGACTTACTTTTGATGGGAAAACTCTCATTGATATGACAAGGCAGAGAATTAGATGCATTAGGAAGGAAAATGAGTATTTTTTCTGACTGAAAAAGAATTGCCACTGGGAAAGTTACTGCCCACAGTAATTATGTACTTTTGTTATATTACACTGTTTAGTAAAACTTGAAACTGGCACCCACTACTTTCAAAAAGAATGGATTTGAGAAGATGAATTAGATCCCAGAGAAATAAGCTAGGTGAACTTGTCCTGACTGTGGGTGGTGCAGTAATTAAATTTCAGGGAAACTACACCCTCTGACAGTTCATTAGACAAAACAGTATGTGGAAAATGTCCTGTCACGTCTAATTGCTACAGCTGTTTGTATTTCTCTGTTATATTTGTACATGAGCTATTCACATACCAGGAGGAGGAAATAATCTATGGAAAGATGTACTTCCTATATTACACATATCCTTCTATTTGATTGATGCCTCCAGTATTTAACTAAAAGCTGTAACTTAAATAAGAGGCATAACAAATGTAACAGTAGAAATTCTATATATAGTGATAGTGTTAGATTTATTGAATTGAGTTTACAAGTTCACTTAGAAGTGTAATGCTGCCTGAATGGGATTATATTGTATTGTCTATCAAGATTGTTTTTACATATACATTACTGAGCAGTTCCAGATGTAGAATCTGAACTAGAGCTACTGGTGCTGGAACCTTCTTGTTTTGTCTTAAAGAGAAACTAGAGAAACACAGAGAAACTAGCTTCAGTACATGGGTGAATGATCTTACGGTATAGCAATACAGCAGGAGAAACGTACTACACTGATTTTCTGTTCTTTCATTCACATTTTCTGTCATACAGAATGTTAAGATGAAATTTGCTGGTTTTTTTTTCCCCCCCATGATAACATGAGAGAAACCAGGTAGCTCTCAGCTGGCATCTTTTCACCATGAGTTGATTTTAGATCAGGAACTTTCACAGCATCACATTGTGTCATAGTTGCATACTTCCTTGCAAATTTCTAACACCATCAGGATTTCAGCAAGAGCAACTGGATTTACTCAAAACTACCAAAAATCATAGTCTATTTTCTGTAAAACTGATTTCTGCTTTTCAATAGGCTGTGTGTGGTTTGTTCTAACCATGGCCCTGCAAACATTTGTGCATGTAATTAACATTATGTGCTTTAGTAGATACCTATCTTTCGAGGGAAACACATATTAATTAGATGATTATTGAGTGCTCATTGCACAAATATTCATCAGTACTTAAGGGCTACTAGGAAATCCAAACAGGATCTATGTACCTTAGTCCAGTCTAGCTGTGCCAGGTCAGTTTGGTGGATGAGACGACTCCTAAGTATCTTTGGTATTATATAGTGAATCATAAGGAAATTGTAGAATCATAGAATTATTTGAGTGGGAAGGGACACTTAAGATCATCCAGTTCTGGCCCCCCTGCTATAGGCAGGTATACCTCAACCAGACCAGGTTGCTCAAAGCCCCATCCAGCCTGGTCTTGATCATCTCCAGGAGGGCACATCCACACCCTTTCTAGGCAACCTGTTCCATTGTCTCATCACCCTCACAGTAAATAATTTCTTCTCAATATCTAGTTTAAATCTACCCTCTTCCATTTTAAAGCCACTTCTCCTCATCCTGCCACTATATGTCCTTATAAAAAGTCCCCCCCAGGTTTCCTTTAGGCACCCTTCTGGTACTGAAAGGCTGCTGTGAAGTCCCCCTGGAGCCTTCCCTTCTCCAGGCTGAAGAGCCTCAGGCTACCTCAGCCTGTCCTCATAGAGGAGCTGCTTCAGCCCTCTAACCATCTTCATGGCCCTACTTTGGACCTGCTCCAACAACTTGATGTCCTTCTTGTGTTGGGGGCCTCAGAACTGGATGCAGTACTCCAGGTGAGGTCTCACAAGAGCAGTGGGGCAGAATCATCTCCCTTAACCTGCTGGTCATGCTTCTCTTGATGGAACCGAGGATATGATTGGCCTTCCAGGCTGCAAGTGCACATTGCCAGCTCGTGTTGAGTTTTAAATCAACTGACACTCCCAAATCCTTCTCCTCAGGGCTGCTCTCAGGCCATTCTCTGCCCAAACAGTATTTGTGCTTGAGATTACCTGGGCCCAGATGCAGGACCTTGCACTCGGCCTTGCTGAACATCATGATGTTGGCATGGGCCCAACTCTTAAGCCTATCCAGGTCCCTCTAGCACGTCAGCTGCACCACTCAGCTTGGTGTCATCTGCAAACTTGCACTTGATCCCACCATTCATATCACCTAAAAAATGTGTTAAACAGTACTGGTTCCAGCACTGATCCCTGAGGAATGCACTTGTCACTGGTCTCCATATGGACATTGAGCTGTTGACAGAAACTAAGTGCGACCATCCACAGAATAGCACATGGGAGTGCAATTTTAGTCATTTTTAATTCTACTGAGTTTATTTTTAAACATTTTCTGTATCCTATCAGTATCTTCTAGAAACTAAAATACATTTTTTAGGTTATTGATTCTTCATGAAAATCGATAGATTGTTTTAGTCCCTGCCATAAGGCTTAGATGAAGGTTTGCAACTTGCAAATTGCAATTGTGAATTTAAACTTCACAACAAGATGGCAATTTAAACTTTCAGCTTGTTCCTAATCTTTCTGCAGACCGCTGAGGCTATATTTATGTTTGAGTCAAGTGAAGTTTTTGAACATATCAGCAGGAGAAATTAAACAGCCCTGTATCAAAGGTGTGTGAAGATGAATTCTGAATGAGCTTCAGGTTTAGAGTGAGAACAAGATTATTGTTACTGCTGTCACTCAATTTCTCATAACAGTCTCAAAGTCTCTGACCAAGATAATTTACTCCACAACTCGAAGTTACTTTTAACACTGACGGAAATTAACATATTTATTCTTTCTGGTTTTCCATAGAAGTATCGATAATTTTTTATGTTCTTCTTTGTTTTAGTTTCAGCTGATATGGAGTTGTTTTCCTCAGAATATCTGGTATGATGTTATGTTTTGGTTCTAGAAGAAAAACAATGTTGATAACACACCACTGTTTATATTTGCTGCTATGCAGTGCTGTACACACTCTCAGTAAAGGGCCCAAGGAGCAGGGATGGAACAGAATCAGTATAGCTGACTTAAACTGGACAAAGGGATATTCTATACCAGATGACATCATGTGGAAGGAGTTTTGAAGGGGATGAGAATTCATCTCTCTCTTCTGTTGCTTAGGGCACTAGCTGGGCATTGGTCAGGGAGTGAATGATTGCTCATTCATTACTTGTTATATACATTCATGTATATATATATATATATATATATATATATTTGTCATAATTATTAGCCTTTCCTTTTTCTTTTCTCTATCTTTGTAAATAGTTTTATCTCAACTCACGAGTTCTACTTTGATTTTTATTCTTCCCATTTCGATTCTCTTCCCTATCTCACAGAGAAGGATGAGAGTGAGCAAACAACCGTGTGGTGCTCAGTCATCTGCCAGGTTAAACCACAGCACTCTTAGTGGTAAAATTTAATTTGATATGGTTTGTCATTAATTATTTTTCTTTTCTTTTCTCAGGACTGCAAATAATACCTGATTGATGATCTGCAAGATTTAAATCCTCTTTTCATCTAAGTACTGGGAACCTACAGTCAGTGCCTAATTTATATTTTAAGGATACTGCTACTTTTAATTTCTTTAAAAAATAGGAAATAAGCATTCTTAGTAAAAAAAAGTGATTGTTGAAATAAAAAGGATATCTTCTTATAACAAAACAAATAAATAGAAGATTCTAAACTGGATTTACACAGACTGCTTCTGGCACCATCTTTCGAACTCATGAGTCTAAACATAGAAGTGTGATTGGCTTGGTGCATACGTGTGGATCCAGTTTATATCGACTGGAGCTTTATTCACTTATCAGCTTTCTAGACAAATGCTCTGCCATATCATAGCTGTAATGTATTCATTTTCATACAGACTTTGTTAACTGTCATGCTAAGGTAATATGGTAATAAAATAGATATGTATATGTTGCCAAGTCTTACATACTTCTTTATCTTCTGATGTTTCCTTTATTTAAGAAAACAGAAATTAACTTTGGGAAAATCTCTCAAGGTACCAATTTCTTTTCTAGAGAGAGTTGGAATGGGGGAAATAGGAAATGCGTGGAATGCTTATCTTGGGTATTTTATCTAATTTCTAATTTTTTTTTCTTCTGTCAAAACATAATAAATAATTATTATTTTATTATTTTTATTATTATATAATTTGACCTGGTTATGGAATTCCATATTCTATAATAATACAATCAATAAAACACAAAAAGATTGTATCCAACTATTACTATATAAAACAATCTTAGTGGAATTCTATTCAGAAAATGACTTATTTATAATTTTTACAGCAGTACAATTCCCTTTATTACATGCTATATTTTACTTAATATTCACTGCAGATGAGACATTGTACCACGCAGCACTTCTGAAATAAGCTTTCCTATTTTAAAACTTCTTTTTTTATTGGTGTTGGAAAGCTTTTTTGGCAGTTCTTCACTGTCTCTGTGTTTTTCTAGCAAAATCTGCTGAGTCTTCCCCTTTTTAATTCTCATTTTCTGTTCCGTGTTGTTTAATGACAATAGTGGCTTGTGGAGCAGAATTTTGATGTTTGACTGATTTCAGAATACCTTGAACATTCTTTTGAAACTTTCACTATGTGTATAAACTTGAAAGGGTTTTTCTTATCATAATCATATTTTATTAAGAAAAAAAAGTGAAAAACAATAAAATTTTCTGGTGCTATTCATGGGGCTGTTTTCAAAAGCAGCTAAAGATTTGTAGTAAGAAGGCAACTATACAAGTGGGGCATTCAGAGATTTTTCAAAAAGTCAATGACAAGTTGAGCACTTGCAGTTACAGGTCAGTTGTGAAAATTAAGTCTTACAATTAAGTAATTTGTTAAGTCACTTTGTGAACACTTCATGTGACCAGTATGACTGATTTCACTTCTGTGTATGAGCCAAGAGTTTAATGAAAGCCACATTCTCTCACAGGATTCAAAATGAAAACAGGAAGGACTCCTGTGGCAGGTGAATTGGACCAAAATTTGCTTTCCAATGGATCTTTTATGTTCGGTTTTGAATATTATTGGTTAGAGTGGTCTCCTTTCTTAAATTTAGTGTTTTCTTATCCCAGAACTTGTGAAGCAGTATTTTGTTTGCCTTGCTTCACTGGATTTCTGAAATAGGCAACACTTAGCAAGCCATGTCCAGCACAACATGTTGAATACCATAATGAAGGCAAGTTCCTAGACTTTACTTCGCTATCACCTGGCATTATGGAGGACAGGCAGGTTCTTTAGGAATCTTTGGCATAATGAGGATTGGCCACAGAGTTGTGAATAATAGAAAGTTATTGTTACATAAAAATGAAATTAACATAATTATTGACAATTCCTAGCACTTACAAACATGAAGGAAATCAACTTTTTACAAAGGTTGATAGTGATAGTACAAGGAAAATTATTTTAAACTAAAGAAAAGAAGATTTAAAGTAGATGTCAGGGGAAGTTTTTTACTGTGAAAGTGATCAGGTGCTGGAACAGGTTGCCCAGAGAGGTTGTGGATGCTCTCTCCTGGAGATGTTTATGACCAGGTTATAGAACATCATAGATTCTGTCTATCTTTATAATTTACAACACTTTTGAAAGCTTTCTCTAAACTATTCTTAAAAGTAAATGAGGATGGGGTCCTGGGCAATCTGATCTAGTACTTCATCTAGCAGTTGGCAGCCCTGCCTGTGGCAGAGTGATTGGAACTCAATGATCCTTGAAGTCCTTTCCAACCCAAGCCATTGTATGGTTTTATGATTCTGTGATTCACTTAGCATAGCATATATTTTTGCAGAATTTCTAGTATTCTTAGTTTCACAGGTTTTTGGTCACCTGTGTGGGATTTCTCAAGACTGGGTCAAATTCTTATCAAGCAGTATACAATGCATTAACAACCTAGACTCAGACTTTACATGAAAGATTATGAGTCACTCATTCTGCTCTCAGAGGACGATGTCAGCGAAAGTGTCCAGTAGAAATGCTACTCAGATGCATTTCTAGTCTGAATTCTTCTTAGGATTGGAACAGTCTGATTTTAAACCATCAGATATGTGTAGGAAGATACAGATTTGAAGGATGGACTGTTTGATGGTTTAGGAATTGGCTGGCTGGACACAGCCAAAGGGTTGTGATCAACAACCCTTGAGCTCTTCAACATCTTCATCAATGACATAGACAATGGCATCGAGTGCACCCTCAGCAAGTTTGCAGATGACACCAAGCTGAGCAGTGCAGTCGATACACTGGAAAGAAGGGAAGCCAACCAGAGGGACCTGGACAGGCTGCAGAAATGGGCCCATTGTCATGGTTCTATGTTTTTGTTTTTGGTTTTTTTTTTTTATGGTTTCAGTATTCCACATCAAAACATCATGTAGTGTACGGGGCATTAAAGTGTCACTGCCCCAATCCCAGCTACCTATCCCTGTACATTACAGCAGTCACGGGATCTGGCCCTTCCGGGTGGGGGGGCGCTCTCTTGCTGCCTGGCAGTGGGTGCTGGAGGGTGCTTTCCTGGCCGTTCCAAGCTTTTCAGGTTTGAATCGGTCCCGGGAACTCTCTCTCTCTCTCATCTTGTCTGATTTATTAATCTCAATTTCAATTAAATTGTATATATTGTGTTACCTTGTATTCCAGTATTATAGTAAAATAAGTTTTCCTCCATAGATTGTTGCCGCTGCTCTTTTCCTCCCTTCCTTCCTTCCCATTTTTTTGTGGGACCGGGGTCGGGGGGGAGGGCAGAGGCCTGCCGCCCCTGTCACGGACATAGATTGATCTG
>NW_024884364.1:49825608-49846258 GCF_019232065.1 Centrocercus urophasianus | reverse complement strand
CAGATCAATCTATGTCCGTGACAGGGGCGGCAGGCCTCTGCCCTCCCCCCCGACCCCGGTCCCACAAAAAAATGGGAAGGAAGGAAGGGAGGAAAAGAGCAGCGGCAACAATCTATGGAGGAAAACTTATTTTACTATAATACTGGAATACAAGGTAACACAATATATACAATTTAATTGAAATTGAGATTAATAAATCAGACAAGATGAGAGAGAGAGAGAGTTCCCGGGACCGATTCAAACCTGAAAAGCTTGGAACGGCCAGGAAAGCACCTCCAGCACCCACTGCCAGGCAGCAAGAGAGCGACCCCCCACCCGGAAGGGCCAGATCCCGTGACTGCTGTAATGTACAGGGATAGGTAGCTGGGATTGGGGCAGTGACACTTTAATGCCCCGTACACTACATGATGTTTTGATGTGGAATACTGAAACCATAAAAAAAAAAAACCAAAAACAAAAACATAGAACCATGACACCCATGAAAACCTAACGAGGTTCAATAAAATCAAGTGCAGGGTGCTGGATTAAAGATCTGGAGGTCTAATGGCCAAATTGGCATGTCCCCCAAATTTTTCATTCGGGTTGGGAAAAAAAAAGTTCATTTGTGCTTCAAGCAGAAGAAGCAGAAGTAGAGAATAAAAAAATTGTATTTGAAAATAAATTTATTTGACTTTTTTTTTTTTTTTTTTTTTTTTTCAAAAGACTATATCTATTTTTATATATATTTGCATTTTGCTCTGATCAGGTCTTGCAGTTTCAAAATCACTAGTTGGATATACTGTTCCATATGATTTTCCATATAGTCAAGTACTTATCAAGTGAGATATACTCTAATCTTACAAACATATGTCAACCAAAAACATGAACAGCATGTCAGAAACATGAAATTTGTTTAGGTTATATTTTTTTAAAAACAAGAGCCTGAGATTTTGTTTCTAAAATCCACATCAACGAAGAAGTAAAAAAGCCTAAACTGGTACTGATTTTCATTATGCAATTTAACATTCTGGTCTAAGGCTACAACTGTTTTTTTTAGTTATTCTGTTGATGATTCTTTTTGCAACCACATACAATATCAGGTAGGCTTCAGATTCTATAACTAAAATTTAAAAAATTGATTTTTTAATGGTTTATCAAGCTCACTGTTCTCCTGTTGCCTCCATGTTGGCATATATTAGAATGAAAATTACATGCGTAAAGAGAGAACTGCTAGTACAAACAGAATCATAGAATCATAGAATCATAGAATCACCAAGGTTGGAAAAGACCTAAAAAATCATCCAGTCCAACCGTTCACCTATTCCCAATAGCTCCCACTAAACCATGTCCCTCAACACAACATCCAGCCATAGGAGTGTCAAGAAATGATAAAGAGTTAGAAGAAAGGCTGCTGGAGAAGAGGGAGCTACAATGGAAAAAGAGTACTTTTAGACTGTCTCTGCTCACTCTTTTTTTTCTCATTCTTTTTGGCAGTGTTAACCAGCAATATTGGGGAACAGTGTCTTGAACAATAAACCAATTACTTTCTAAAAGGAAGAAGGAAAAAGCAGAAAGGAACTGGAGCTGTGATACACACTGTTATGCATGTGTATTTACACTGTCTGCCTTTGCAAATGTCCAAATCCTAAATTAGAATTTTGAATTGATGGTTCTGAATAGATAAAATAATTCCTGGACAGGAATCAAGATACACTATGCAATAGAAAAAGCATGGAAGTCATTAAATATGGTGAAGAGTTGGAAGAAATCTCTTGGTTATGAATGTTCTCTATGAACACAACGAAAACCAAAATTAATTTAATTGACTACAGAAACAAAACAAAACAAAACAAAACAAACATTTCCCAGCTGCAAGATTCTTTGATTATTTTTAGCACAGTATAATAATAACACTATCATAATAACTATCTAACAGTATCCTTGAACTTAATAGACTTCCTAATAGCTCTTCTGATTATTCACAGGAAAGCAATATCCCTGCAAATTGGGTTGACTTAGATTTGGAGAAACGGTAGAAGATACTTCCGCTGATGTCCAAATAATATATATATTTCCTTTACCCAAAACACTAGGATTTATTGTTTCCCAGTACTATAGCAGTGCCAATAATTCTTTTGTAAATGCCTTGTCTACTGCTGTGCAAGAAGACATTATAGACAGAAGATAGAATTAGACAGAATTAAATATGCTGGATCTGGCTCAGATCTTCTAAATAGTCCACCCAATCCTAATCAGAGTTCAGTTACATCCTTAACCGTGTCTGGTATTTAGTCTCTAGATAATCTTAAATGATTTAACATTGTGAGGAAAATATTTTATTTCCTTTTCATAACTTGATTGGATAACCAAACTCTTATCCATGAGTGATAAAAAACCTCCAACAGTTTCTGTCCAATTCATCATTTTTTTCATTCACTGCATTTTTAAGAACTCTTATTATCAGCCTTTAGTTCTTATTAGCCCACAACCTAAATGGTTCAAACAGCAGAATACTGATGCTGAACAGTATTGCATCTCTGAAATGAAAGAATGGAAAACCACATTTCCTGTCCTGACCCAGTAGGAGAAGTTCAGCAGTCAACAGTGTGTATACTGTAATAACATGCTTCAATAAACAAATCCAGTTTTCACAGCTCACCATTTACTTAATTCTTCAACTGACCAAGGAGAACCTTGCTTCTCTTCCTGTTTGCTCAAACTGATTTTACTCTTATATAACCAAGCATACAGTAAAACCATGAGTTGTTTGCCTTTCCATTAGGAATGATCTAGCCTCCCTGTCCTCCTTCACCTATCACCCTGTCTGTCAATGATGCAGCACACAAAAGCAACACCACCATATCATGTTAAAGGTCCCCCTAGCTTAGTTCTTGATGATACTTGAGATCATATGCCCAAGAAAGAGTGAAGTAGAATGATACCTTAGGATTCTTACAGGCTACAGCAATATGAAAGCCAAGATGGTCTTCCATGACAGACATGATGTCTTTCTGTTTAATTGCTTTGGTAGAAATTTCTTTCTTATTTCCTTCTAATCTCTTTTTGATGCAATATAGGTTAAATATGCATAAAATTATGGGGCGGCAAGCTTCAGGGCCTAATGATGTGAAAAAATAATTCACTCTCTTTACTTTGAATTAGTTTCATTTAATACCCTCCTGTATTTGAGAGAACAAGGAACAATTAGTTTTCCAGGCTAAGCCTAGTTCCCTTTACCTCTCCTAAGGAGATTTTAATATTCAGCCCCCTAAACAGATTAATGGACTTTCACTGGACTCTAGTTTATCAATGTTTCTTGTGCATCCAGAGGCTCTAAACACATCAAGTAGTTCACTTTCATTCCCATAACTGCTGAATAGAATGGGATATGCCACAATGTTGGGACTGTGCTAAATTTTGCAGCCTTCAGGAATTCAGAGGTTAAAGGAAGATATATGTAGGCTGCTAAGTTTATACTGCCTAAAGAAAGAAGGCAAAGAATGAACTGCTAATCCAAAAGTTAAATGTCATAATTAATTTTAAATCATAGTTCTTTGAATTACATCATTCTAGAGCAGACTGGCTTGATCCACACCATTCAGCCTCTGGCACAGTTTATTTGATAGCTTTGTGGCTTTAAAGCACAATGACTGTTTCATGTGATTCTTCATTTGAAAACAACCCAAACCATTTAAATACTTCTCAGTCTTTGGAATGAGTTGAACTTCTACACTTGTAATCTGTATTTTGGACAATAATTTTCAGAAATTAAAAAGCATGTTTAATCTATCGTTCTTTTTCTGGTACAATTCAGTTCCAGCATATGCAATCATATCTAAATAATCAGACACTAAAATCAGTGACAATATACACTCATGTAGTCCTATTTTTTTGTGGATTCTCAAGCAATTACTTGTGTACTTTTAAGCTATTCTTTTTCCCCTCTTTACTTTTAGAAAAAAAAATAAAAAGGCAAAATGAAAGCTCAAGTTTTTTTTGTTTCATGGTGAGCAAACTACCACTCCTTGTTCCTACAAGCTGGTAAAACTTGTTTGGGATTTTGATTTTAATGTTGACAATGTGGCTTCTGTTCTATGTACTTTTATTTTGTTGAATCTGTATTCTAAATTTGTAACATTTGGTACCGAATACACCACAGTTACAAGAGTTCAAGTTTATAATAACATGATTGCTTGGGAGAGTAGCATTCTGTGAGAAGATTTTCTTTTCAGTGGCTTCACAGAGACTATTAATTCAAATTCAAGGCCTATAGCACAGGTTTTCAAGTATCTTAATTCACTTCAAAGCTAGTTTGAAATATTTACTCAGATTGTGTGTATATACATATATATTCATATATATTTTTTAGATTAAAGGTACTTTGTATTTTCAACATATCCATATTTCTAGTGACACTTCTCTGAACATTTACCCAGAAGATGAAAATTTTCATGAGGCTGGAACAACTCCTCTAACATACTGAAACTTTTTGTAGTAGAACCAATGCATTCCTACACACATGCATAAACATGCACACACCACACACACTTCCACTCACACACAAAAATAAACAGGCAGCAACAACAACAACAACCAGCTCTTGTGATTTTGTCTCAAAGAAATGAAATGAAACATATAAGGAACATCTTTATCTTTGTTACGTCCAGTGTACACTTTCTCTGCTGTAAACTGGTGTCACGAATACAAAATACTAAATGAAAGCAAGATGAGAAAAGGAGGACAAAGAAGGAACTAAAAGGCAGATGTCAATTTTTTTTAAAGAAAAAGTTTAGGTTATATGTTGATCATTATTTTACAGAAGATCAGATATCATCTTGTGCAGAAAGTCACAAAATTCCTTTAGTAAGTTTTTGATTTTTCCATGCTTTAGTGCATATCTGAAATATTCTCTGATTGTGAGTGTTCAAAAAAGCAAAATAGGGTTCTCCATGTAACCAAGTTTCTCTTTTTTTTTTTCTGGCATAATATAGGAATTTTAGAATATTTAATATTCTAATGTTGAGATTTTTTTACAAAATAAATAATTCTGTGATTTATTTATTGTTCTGATGGTAAATCTCTACACATCCTCATAGCTGTTCCTTTAATGTTGTTTTTAGTGTTGGTTCAAAGTTTGAGAAAACAAAATTTGGATTTCTAAAACCAAAGCTGTACTTTATCCCTGATCCATTTCAATTCATTTCTTTCTATTGAAACAGGCAGAGAAGGCTCAGCATTAGCTGATGATTAAACAGCAATGAATTCAGAACATAAAATTTAATGACTTGGAATCCCAAGCCTATTAAAGAGTACTTGTTTCCTACAAACCTCTCAGATTACAATCGCAAATACGTATGTTTTCAGGAAATATCACCAATGTCAGAAAGATACACTTGCAGGTGTTTAAAAAATCTGTGATCATCTAGTCTATTCATGAATTTATTCATGGTCAAAGTCTTGTGATGAGTCCAGGAGTTCATTAGATTTTAGTAAAACTAACTTATTGGAGCAAATAAAAAACCACCCTAAAACATTTCCTGGAGGTTAGTCTTGAAATAAACTAGATCAACTTTATACTTCATATAAGTAAAAAAGTCTTTTAAGAGAACTGGCAGGTTACTGAAAAGATTGATTTATTGAAGTGCAGAATGGGGTATTGGTGTTAGAATGTAACTCTGAAAGCAGTCTAGATAAATTTGAACATTAAAAAAGGAGAATTAAAAAAAAAGAAAGAGAATGGGAAGGAAAAGTGAAAGGGAAAAGGAAAGATGTCTGGAAAATTATACTGAGACTACACATAAGTTTATGAACTAAGTTTTTACCTACTTTTTGTTCTAGTAAAAAACTACTCAGAAAGTCATGCAAGTTAAAATTGAAAGAACAAGAACATGTTTCTGACTTTGTTCACTGAATTGTTCACACATTACTTTATTCCTATTCAGTCCTTCCCAGGTATTTATCTTTTCCTTCATGGATAACACTGTTGCCTGAGAGAGGTTAGACAGCGTTAGCTAGAGAGGAGTTCCAGGCTAATAGCAATTTATTTATGCCAGTACATTAACAGACACAGCACTATTTTCAATGAGATCATTATTATTTTATTTATGGACATTTCATTTCTAAATCTTCAGAGCCTAACAGGCTTTCAAGAGAAGAGCAAAGATACTCACTTTAGCTGGCTAAATGATAGCAAGAGAACAAGAGCAAAAGACATTCAGCCTGGAGGCACCAAACATTCAGAACTTTACTTGTTTAAGATAGGTGAGCAAAACGTGTTGATCTATCAGGTCATCAGAGGGAGAATTATATAGCCAACAAGAAGAGAAATGCACCACTGAATAAGTTTCTGAAAGTTTCAGCTTTTATTGAATATTTGCCAGATAACAGAGCGTAAGTAATATGTCTTTCATGTGTCAATTATGTAGCAGTATCCATGAACAAGGAGTGTTAAGTAACAAGCATTGTGAGATTGTTTTTTGTTGTTGTTGTTGTTGTTTTGTTTAGAAATATATCATGGTTCTTATCTAATATTATGCAGAATATATGTGTGATTTTTTTTTCATTGCCTTCAAGGAAAGCCCTGTCTCCATATTTCTTGGTATCAATCATTGCCTAAAACATAGATTAAAAACAGAAGTTCTTCTTAGTTCATCTTGAATTTCCACCTTACTCATCAGGTTACAAACTATAAAGGGTCCTCTGCAGTTTGCAGTTATCACTTTAAGCTCTTTCTCAATAAAATTTTCCAAAAGAACCAAAATATTCAAAAAGTGCTACAGCAGTAAGACATGCTAGAAACTAAAATGAGCGAGCCAAGAATGCATCTTGGTTCTTATCCATTGGGAATTGTTTGAACTGAGAATTATGCCACAAAATGTGCTCCCCAGATTTAAGTACTAAGTGCATTCTTCATCAGTTTGTATTTTTGTACTTCTTACTTCCACAAAAAGAACATTGGAGCATATGCTGGCCTTAAAACCAATGTAATTGCAGCACCTTATCACAGAAAAGGAAAAACTCACACTAATGTTAGTACAAACCTATAGATTTGTGTCTGTGACAAAGTGAGAGAAAAAAACCTTCAGAATAGGAGACCCTGAGTCCTGCACACAGTATTTCACTGTTCAGCACTGATGTCACCTACATTCCACAGTTCAGTGATTTTCACAACACAGATCAGACAACTCTAGATTGTTAGGAGATTGCTTTCTTCCATCCATATGATGAATAGTTTAGCTCTTATGACTGGATAATTTAACATGGCATCTTCTAATAAATCCTCTATCTGGAACAAGAACACAATACCAAAAATCTCCACAAGAGACTTCTTGCCATGGAAATTAAGTAGAGAGATTTGAAAGTTAGAAAATCTGTCTCATACAAGATACATAGGCCAAAGACAAAAGAGAGTACACATGACAAAACTTTATTGGACATTTATATGACAAAAGCTTTATTGGAAAGATTAACTGGTCACTGAGCTGCATTTTGTCAGAATGAGTCTAAAAGAAATAATAATCTCCAACAAAATTCACTGTGTTGTATAATTACACGTCTAAACCTGAACAAAATGAATGCTTTTTTAATTCAACATAAAGCAGCCATGCTTTTTAAAAAGCTTTTACAAATTTTTTTTTTTTTTTTTTTTTTTTTTTTTTCACACAAGCAAAGCAGGTAAAGTTCGCAGATAAAAAGTCTTTACATGTAAAATACACATCTGTTCTCAAATTATCACAATGCAGTGTATTTCATTGCCTGTTTTATATATCATTGTTCCAGAAATAAAAACTGTCAGCTTCACACTGAACTAAAATTTACATTACTTAAGGACTAAGATACTTAATTGTCTTCCAAAGGAAACATGCTGAATCCTTTACTTCAAGATTAAGAGCAACTGCAACTTTAACAACAAAATATTGTCTGAACACCATAAACTGAAACTCTTCCTTCCTTCCAGTTTTTGATTTAAGTTAGAGATTCTCTAAAACAAGTTTTCTTTTGACCACATTTCAAATCCCTCTGCTCTATTTTTGAGATATTTCCGAAGACTTAACCCTGATCATTCTAAGTTCATGCTAGTGAGTTACAGAACAATGTAGGCAATATTATTTGTGACAGTATATAGTTTTACAGAGTTTTATAAATTAAACATCTATTAACTAAATAAAGAATCCAGTCCTGGACAGACTGTCAAGCTGGGCAGGGAGGAACCTTGATGAAATTTAACAAGAGCAAGTGTAGAGTCTTGTACCTGGGAAGAAATAACCACAAGTATCAGTACAGGTTCGGACATGACCTGCTAGAGAGGAGCTCTGCAGAAAAGGACCTGTGGGTCCTGGTGGGCAACAGGTTGGCCATGAGCCAGAAGTGTGCCCTTGTGGCCAAGAAGGCCAATGGGATCCTGGGGTGCATGAAATAGAACGTGGCCAGCAGGATGAGGGAGGTGATTCTCCTCCATTGCTCTGCCCTGGCAAGGCCACATACAGAGTATTGTGTCCAGTTCTGGGCTCCCTAGATAAAAACAAAACAAAACAAACGGGGATCTCCTAGGAGGAATGCAGTGGAGGTCCACAAAGACGATAAGGGGCCTGGAGCATTTTTTCTATGAGGAAAGTCTGAATAACCTGAGTCTATTCAGCCTAAAGAAAGGAAGAATAGGGGGATCTGATTAATGTTTATAAATATCTAAATGGAGATGGGAGGCAAATTCATGAGGACAGGCTCCTTTGAGTGGTGCATAGCAATAGGAGAAGGAGTAATGGTCTAAAACTTGAACATAGAAAGTTCCATACAAACATGCAGAAGAACTTTACCTTAAGGTGTTAGAGCACTGGAATAGGTTGCCTAGGGAGGTTGTGGAGTCTCCTCTATGGAGATGTTCAAGATCTGTCCAGACACCTACTTATGTGACTATTGTAGGGAAGCTGCTTTAGCAGGGAGTTGGACATGTTGATATCTAGAGGTCCCTTCCAACCCCTGCAATTCTCTGATTCTGTCATTCTGTGATTCTCTGATATGTGTTTACCGTACATTTTCATTGTTGTTAATATTTTCACTACTGTTTCAAAACCCAAATACAAATAATTATGAACAGTTTTTGAAAAATAAATAAAATTTTATGGTTAGAAAAGATCAAAATCTTAAAGTATATATTTTTTAAATAATTCTAGTTCTACTACCAAATTAAAATTGCTCTCGTGCATAGCATGTTGTGCTCCTGTACTCCTCATTTTGCAAATGTCCAAACAGCTTTGAATAACTTTTTTTGGGGGGTCATACTTCTCTTATTTAAATTAAGAAAATTAGAAAGTCCAACTTTTTTTTTATAAACTCCTTCAGACTCACTGAATAATCATTTTCCAACCAAAAAGATTTCATCAAAAGTTAATGATTATTTCTTGATTAGATTTATGAATGACAATGAACAAATCAATATTTATGTCTCATATCACCATCCTTGCTGGACATCTCTGTATCAAGCTCTGTTTTAATGTTTTTTTAATTATTAAAAATAAAAACCATCTTTGCTTCATTACAACAATTTTTAAATGAATAATTAATACTAGAATTACATATCAGAAAGAAATTAGGTTGTGCATGTAATTAATTCCCTTTATTTCCCTTTGCTAACTGGCATTTTCACAAATTGAGTTAGGCGCCTATGTGTAAAAATATTTATCATACAGTGGATTTAGGAAAGAGTTATAAATTAAATTCTTGCCCTTAGACTTTTGAGTTCATCTAGAAATTGACAAAGATTTATTTAATTTTTAATATAAATGGGTGTGAATAAATAAGATGTGAAATGATAGCATTTCCAAGACATGGGAGATCCCCTTACATCTCTACAGCTGTGCTTGGTTTATAGTCTTAGCTATTATATTTACAAGACCCAGCATTTGTTGATCTATCACCTTCTATCTACTCTTTCAGTAATATTTCATGATCTGAAGTTTACATTTTTCTGTATAAATGCAAGCACAGGGAGTTAAATAGGAAGTATAAATAAGTAGACTGTAGTCAGAATTATCTTTTCGCTGTGCATGAGATGAAATTTGATCCTAATAAAGTAAATGCAAACTGGCACTTTGCTTCAGTTGCTCTGTAATTTTAGCCTGGAAGTAGAATCATGAAAAATATTGTTTTCTAAATCTCTCAGGAAAATCTACTAACCTCACTATGTCATTTGCCCTAGATTCAGAGGTGACAGTTCAACCTGAAATCGTCAGTGTGCTTAACTGTATTTTATTTTTAAGCAAAAAAGTGCATGAAGGTGGAACATAATTTATTCTATGTGACCAGCTTAAGTAGCAAGTGCAGAGCTGACTTCATCAGACTCTATGAGTTAGCTGTTTATGGTTCTCATATTGTCACTAAGTGTTCTAAAGAGTTGTGCAGAGCATGGGTATTATTTTTCTCCCTGCATTATAGTTCACTCTGTACCAATGCCTTCACTGACACCAAGTCAAACAGCTCAACTCAACAAAAAATACATCTGCTCACTCTGTTACCAATTTTAAGTTTGGAATCATGTAGGCTTACCTATATATTGTATGTATCATATCTTGGAAAAATGACTTGATGGGTATAGTAAATTTCCTAGTAGACATAGTTCATATGCTAAAGCCACCACTGTAAATGACATTAATAGCTCTTCTAAATGAAATTTGGAATGTTGAATAGAAAGAAAATTACTAAATTTATTGAACAGTTTACATTCTCAAGTCATCTTTGGAGGTAGTCCTTCCAGGACTTGCTTTAGGTACATTGGAAAGGCAGTCAGAAACATTACTTTTCATGTGTCCTTAGATAAATCAGGATTGAATGTCCTTGTTTGACAGTCTTGCAATATCCACAAAATATACATCTAAATGCTGCACAGACAAGACTTATGTAGTTACTAGTAAACTAATATTACAGTTCAATATTTTTATTTTCTTTGGCATGGATTTTAGTTTGAATATGTTCTTTCCCAAGGAAAGTACATTGACTCTTCACTCTGGAAACAAAAATTGAATTAGAACTAAAAGACAAAGTAGGATAAAGTAATAAAACAAATATGAAACTAAAGTCTGAGCTTCAGCTAAAATTAGAGCTATGTGCATGTAGCAAAAAAAAATAAAAATGTTAATAGGATTTCAGCTCTCATTCTGTGGCAATTTCAAATATCAAAGAGGTAATGAAAAGGGATTTATTTCTTTCTTTATTTTTTAAGAAAAAGAAAATCACTCTTGCCAGCCAGGGAATTTTACTTGCATTTTTTCTTCCTTTCTTGATGATAATTGTTTTCATCAAAATTAGCACTCATATGAAATCTGAAAATTTACAAAGAACAAATCTTCACAGGCAAATAAAACACCACCAATAAAAGGAAAAAAAAACAAAAAACAAAACCAAGCCAAAAGGACCCCACATGAATTGTGGGAAGAAATTGTCATCATTTTTGCTTTGAAGCACAATATAACAAACTACTCTGATTGCATTTCAGTGAAGAATGTATTTTAGCTAATGTATTCCAAATGGGTATTTTATTTTTTAACTTTTTAAAAAAATTTAATTTTTTTTTTATTATTATTCCATGAAAGCAACGGTTAGTACAATGAAAAAGTTCCCATGAAAAATTTTAAACATTTCTGACTTCAGAATTTGAAGAATGAATACATGGGCAAATATCACAATCTTTCTCTCATTTTTTTCTCTTTTGTGGGAAAAACACATCTAAATATCTGCAAAATGAAACAAAAATAAAATGTTTGTCCAAATATGTGTTTAATGAGAATAGTGAATCAGTTATTATTAATTGTTATTTTCTATGTTACCTGCATGTATTTCTAGAAAGTGATGAAATACACTGTAGGGAGATTAGTTGTCTGAGAACTGAATAAAGTTCAGGTTACCATTTAAATCACAACACAGACTATGGAGCAGCATTATATCTCGGAATTGATGCACACATAAAACCAAATGTGGCCTGGCTTATCCACTTAGATAAAATGCAACTGTCATTTTTAGCTGTTTTGGTCTTTTTGTTATGTCAGTAAAACAATAAGAATGTACTTACACAAACTTGTTGATATTTCGTTCACTGAAGAGATGATAATGAAGTATGGAATATTGCATTTTTGGTCATTTTTCCCATAATATGGATAACTAACACAACCAAGAAAGAAAGAAAATATATAATTTTAGATGAAACCAGAATTTAAAAGTACATTTGTTTGTTTTTTTTCTTTTTAGTGTCTCTACTGATTTTATGCATACTATTTTCTTGTGTTCTGAGTTGGGCGCCTTTTTGTTTTGTTTTCAATAGAGAGCTTTTGCACACCAGACTGCATTCTTTCCACCCTGCTGAAGCTCCAATTTATGTTCATTAAGAAAAAAAAAAAAATAAAAAGGAAAGAAAGAAAAAAGGAGTCAGAGAGAGAGCAGGGACAGAGCTAGACGGACACAAAGAGATGTGAAAAAATGGGGCTTTTACTTCCATAGAAAATTTACAATAATAAAAGATATTCTGTAGAGAATTTACGATATTAAAGATATTTACTTAGAAAATGAACTGTTCCTGAAAAGATTTATAAATGAAGAATTTATATAGCAATCACACTGATTATGGAGGAGCTGCCAAAAATAATCACACATGAAGGAACAAGCAATAAATAAATGCTTACAAAAATGGTCATAAGTACAATATTCCTGCTTCAGTCACAGCAAAATGATATTTAACTTTTTCTTCACACCATGTGCAACATCCTAAGATGTTAACTTGATTTTTTATTCACTAAACATGGCAAACAGACTACTGTTTGTTATGTGTCTTTTGTTTTGAATACATATGTATGTGTGTCTATAAAACTAGAATTTACTCCTTAACACTCTCTGTTAGCCATAGAAACATTTGCTCTTGTTTGAAAAGAAAAAAAAAAAAAAAAAAAAAAAAAAAAAAAAGACAATATTTGCATCTACAAGTCTATGAGATTTAGGCAAATGTTTCAGTTTAATAAGTCATCTAATAGTAAGTGTCCATACAGAGGAGTTCTCATGAATTCTTGATCCTAAGTGGAAAACACTTATATACAGTCAGCTCATGCTTTGGCTGATAGAAAATTCAAGACTGCTGCTTAGAGTGGTATTGTTGCAAACTGCAAAGAAAAGGATCTCTTTTGGAATTGCATTTGACTCAGAATAAACCTAAGGTCTGGAACACAAGTTTCCTGATGAACCATTTCTGAAATTCAGAAAGGATAAGATATGAGGTCTCAGACAGCAACTATAGCTAATTTCTTTGAGTTGGCTTCCTCAACTAATGTCTAGACACATAAAAGGAGACAGCTATTGAAATGCTGAGCACTGCACTGATTAACTTTTAAATGACTTGCTGCCTAGCTTGAGATGGAGAAACAGTCTACAATGAATGGAGAGAATAATGACTAAAATCTGAATCCATGGGAGCCAGATTGTTGAGCCGGGAGTTGCTTAAAAATACCTAGTAGCAAGTGGTGAGGATCACTGACTGGCTAAAGTCCCTTTCAGAGAATGACACCAGCGTCTATAATTAAGAGTTACACATAATGGAGTTCAACATCACTAAGTGTAAGAAGCTGGGACTTGACTGACTGAGAAGTTCATCAGTCCTACAGGGAGCTTCTTCTCGACATTTGGAGAGAAGGTATTTTTACAGGTCAGTCTTCTTGAAGGGAAGTCTCTAAGGGGCTAAGGACATCACTGTGACTGTAAGCATAGGAAGGTCCTTGGGCAGGGAGTATCTGCAGGTCACATAAGTTATTTTGTGTAGACTCCTGGCTGTTGGACAGATGGAAATGTCTTTCAATATGTCACAAGGTTTGACTCTGAGCTTATGTGGCTGCCTGAGACTTTGAGAAAATATAGTTGTCCCTGTCTTTGTGCTAGTTGAAGTCCTCTTTGTCACTGCCTTTGAAATGGCTGTAAATTCACAGTTCTCACGTCTCCAGTGGTCTACAGAGACTATAGATGTTAAGGTATTTTCCGGGCCTGAGAAAAGTGAGTGTTAGTGCCTGCTTAACAGTTAAGAATTTCATCTCATGTGAGTTAATGACTGACAATTGGACCTTATTATTCTCAGATGAATGATCTAGCTGTGAAAGTTGCCTCCTTTCTGCTCCAATACTTTCACAGTGAATAAAATGAACAAAATTTAAGTGGTGGGCTTGAGATAGTATCTTGAATATTGCATTAGTGTACATGTGTGTGAGTGCAATCAGAGATTGACACAAAACCACATGTAAGTATCTGCATGTACTGATATCTATGCCTGTAGTTGAGAGTAGAGAAGATGGAAATGGCACAGGCTTTTAGATCAGCCTGAAAACTAGTCAGAAAAGGATTTCTAAGAATAATGCTTCTTGAGATTTATGACTGATCATTATATCTAGTGTCTTCTCTGGTATTTATGTTTGCTTGACAGAGCTTTATGAAGTCTACTTTAACATTTAAAAAATATTACGCATTTCAAAAATATGCAAAAGTTCAATGAAAGACTATGATGGTTCTAAATTTATTATCTCAAAAATTTTGGTGTCTGGACTCAGGATAATGGAAGAAATAAGGATCTTAATAAAAAGATTTACAATCAAAATAATAACAAACTTCAATGATTCTTAACTGAAACAAACAAACAAACAACAACAAAATGAAAACTCTTTTATTTAATAGATTAATTTTCATATCATCCTTGTAGCATGACAAAAACTATCTACATTCTACTTGTTGAGAATGTATATAGCCCACATTTTCCAAAATGATCCTTTATTTGTATTCTTCATGTTTTTGAGATCTAAAATTCTTCTTTTCATGATTAGTTTTAAGTAAGCTGATTTTCCAGAACTGTTAAAGTCTTGAGAAATTTTAGACTCTCCTGCTGGGTATCCAACATGTTTTGAAAATAATATTAATAAATACTTGATAATTTGATTTAATATGTCTTTCAGGTCCATAGTTAAAGATTTAGCAGTGAAAAAAGATTAGAACTCAATAAGATGTAAGTATCAAGTCAGCTGCTGTAAAGTGACCATATGTCCTCACTCTTTTGTAACACGACATGATGACAGTGGAAAAAGATTAAACTTTTGGAGTGAAAAAAAAAAATCCTAAAATTTTCTAATTTGAAAGGAAATGAGTCAGTGACACATCAGAAGGCTGTGTAGACTGAAGTCATAAAGCAGGGTCTGTAAACTAATTGATGTTACAGCTAGGTTGTAAATGTGCAAGTATCACACCACTTATGTCAATGAAGAAAAAAACAGTGACTATTACAGGACAACAAAATTAATGAGAAAAAAACCAACAAACTTAATAATCCAGATACCTTCAGCCTTCACATCCTAATTATTATAGTCAGGGCCTGAACTGATGATTGAGCACCTGGTGATGCAGGTGGCTAGCCCAGGAAGAACAGGTGCAAGCAATCCACCTGTGCTTCCCACATGACTGGAATAGAAAACAACTTCCTGGATGAAGATTACTTCTTGAGAAGGTGTGTAGTCAGAAACTCCTATCATCAACTGGGTGAGTTGTTTTTCCTTTGTGTGGTTACTGGCATTCTTAATGATTCTTTGTCTGGTGTTGCAAAGAATAGGTGAAAAGTAATTTCACTATTTCAAAGGACTGATGCTTGTATATCCTGTGTTTTCTCATCCTTTAAGTTTTGGATAATAGGCAAAGAATTATTATCGTATAGCTTATTGCTGAAGCCAAAACTGGTAATTCTTAAACTTAATGTAGCTGGAGAATCCAGCAGGAAGTGATGATAGACACAGAGTTCTGGTCATGCTGCTCTCATGCCTTCCTAATCTGCTAATTAAATTCCCTGAATACAATATAGTACAGCTTCTATGCAAGCCTCTGACTTCTGACTTTCCCGCATAATAACCCACAATTTTTTAAACTCTAATAATTTAGATTTTTTCCTTATGCTGGGAAGAATGGTAGTCATAGTATGGTGTCCTTTTTTTCTTTTTTTTTTTCTTTCTTCTTTCAGACAATAAGAAAAGAGTTCTAAAAGGAAATAAGGAAATGAAAAACAAGGTGAAATTCTTAACTTTTACTTCAAATGAATTAATTAAAACTATGGGAATGTGCAGTAAAATTAACATTAAATATTCATTCATACATATGGATTATTGTGTGATCAGTAGGCTGTTACTTTTCCGTAATTGTGGGCTATTCTTAAAAACGAAATAATATTTCATTAAAAAATTTGTCCCAGTGAGAGATGAGGCTTTCTCATAATCCCAGAATGAACTCCAACCTGACTAGTTACAGAAGTTTTTCTCAGGACATGCTAAATGATATAACTAAATCAATACCAAGAATGATTGTAAAGAAAGATGGTGTAGAGAGAAGGAGGTCTCATATGTGCACCTTTATTGAGAAAAGTTAAGTTCAGTCATAACTGCAGCAGCAGCAGGTTTGACCAATCCTGTAAACAGTTCAGGAATGAAGAAAGGGTTCTTCTATAGATAATCTGTTTGTAATTATTTTGTTTGTTGGTTTGTGGTTTTTTGTTTTTTTTTTTTTTTTTAGTTTTTCCCCAGAAAAGCTCTGTACAGTATCTTATAAGCACATCCCAAGATGACACAGCTGCTGTCTTCACTATGATTACTTCTTAGCATTGCTTCTCTTCTTTGTTTGGTTCTTATTAAAAGTGAAAGTTTTATTTCACTCTTCTTTTAAATCAAAAGCTTATCCAATGTGCACTTATAGGCACAACGAATCTGAAAATCTGGAATTCCCTAGTCTTATTTTTCATTAGCATTTAACAGTTGATTTGTGGAGGTGGACAGAGTAAACTAAGACACTGATGAGTGAATTGAGAGACTTGCCTGATTCATCTTCACTCTGTGGCATGCTGTATGCATGGAACAGGCAATTGTATTAATGAAAACAAGCTTCCTACAGATTTGGGTCTGAATATGTTAGCCAAGTGAGCTCTTTGTGATACAGGTATAAACTGAAGTAGAAGAATTTCAGATGAATCATAAAGAGAAACCATTCCCCCATGAGAAAACTGAGGCAGTGGAGCAGGTCATCGCACAGAGCTGGTTGTTTTGGACAGTGGCTTGAACTGGAGACCCTTTCTGCCTGAATGTTTTTGTGGTCCTATTACTCAGTATTAATAGCACCAGTGCTTTTTCAGAGTTGACATAATTAGTAATGATTTTACGAATATTTATGAAGACATAGGAAACATCTTATTAGAAACTTTCTTCTTTTCAGTTATTCTTCTCTTTCATTGTTCTAAAGAATTAACTGGTTTTGTTCTATTAAAATGGAATACAATGTATTTTTTTTTTTTTTATAAAATGTTTTTGTCAGCTTTTACTGTAGATTGATGGCTGGACATTTTGAAGGAGGTTCTAGATGCTCTAGTTCTGGGAGAACTTGTCAACCAATAGAAATTTCATGAAATAAAATTAAACAACATAGTACTGATGTTAACTAGTTCAATTGGGGAAGACAGTGTCAGTCAGACAATGAAATTTGAGACATGTACACAGTTAAACTTTTCTTTAAGAGGAAAATTTTATTGTAATACGCATAGAAGATACTGGCTAACTATTTGTATAAAAGCAACACCCAAAAGTCACAATTGGTCTTTCCATACTTATTTATTCACTCATTTTCACAGTTATTTTTTATTGTTCTTATTGTATTCAGAATGACACATGTATTATGCAGTGTAGATTATTTGCGTAGACCAAGCACAATCTTTGCCAGTGAAACTAACTCCTAGCAGAATTTATAACAGATCTTGACTGTTAGCAGTTCTTCAGTCCCTCTTGAGATTTACTAGGTCTGCTTTCCATTACGGCTTCCTCACTTTCTGTCTGTTGAAGGAAGTACATTGTTCACTCCAAAAGTAATGCCTCTATTTATTTTCATGGAAACTACAACAGGTACAGAGAACACAATGACACTGTTAGAAAGAGCAAATTTTAACTTACAAAACGCTATTTTTCAGCATAGTCACCACCATTAGTTATGCATTTTTTTTCTCGTGATGAACGAATGCCTTCATGTTGTGCTTGTAAAAATCTGCACCAGCTGAGGTGATCCACTGTCACCATAGCTACCATTGAAACACACCACTCACTATGCTCACATCTGCTGTTTGGTCCCCATAAATGTGCAGCAAGTGTTGTTGAAGGGCAGTGGGCGTAATTTCTTACGCGTGGAGGAATTCAATTACGTGCTTTTACTTTATCTGTACTTCCACGTCAGCTGCCATTGTGTCAGGCCTCTGATGCTGTATGTTGCACTGCAACAATATGTAATGGAATATTGGTGGAAAGGTTCAATCTCTGCTGCTGTATCACCAAACTGTGCCTCTGACATTGTGGGCAAACATAGCAAAATAGGTGGCAATTTTGGAGCAACCTTCTTATTTACCTTCTCATCTGCAGCACTTACTAAATCTTCCCTGTTCTCTCCAAGCATAAAATTTTCTGTTGTTTGTAAAATATCTTAGGGCATTATCATCCTTGTAGAACATTTTCAATGACAATTGTGCATGACATTGCTCTGTTCTAACTGTAGCCTTGTTATCACAGACTATGCACCGTGATGTTGGCTTATAGTTACCACTGGGAGCATTGCTTTTCTTGAGCACTGCAGTGGAAACTAAGATTTTATCTTATTGCTCCACTGTCTTGAGATGCCCACAAGCTAATTTCCAGCAGAGAGGGAAGAAAAGGCAGAAGAAGAGTAAAGCCCAATTTACAGTTTTGTCATTCAGAAAATCAGTATTTTATGAGGAAAAAATATATTTAAAAACAGACTTCATAATTTCCAGATTTATGACAATATCTGTAGGAAGCTCAGACATGGGTTCAGCCCTTAACCGAAATGGCATACTATGTTTGATGCAAGAGATGATAATACAGTGACTGGTGCACCAGAGATGACATAATAAATATTTGCTTTCATAACACCCAAGTGAGAATCAGGCAGTACATTCCAGATGAGCACATTATCGCCAATTTCATTAGAATCAGCTCCTTCTGGCTTTGCTTTGGTCTCAGTCGTAGTGAGATAAACCATAATGCATTTAAATCAATTTATCCTTAATATAGACTTCCTTTTGGTGTTTATTTGGTTTGTGTTGTTTTTCACCTGAGATTAACAATAATTAACACAGCAGTCCAAGAGCATCCCTGATACTCCATAAAACAGGATAAATATCCAGTATCTGTTCTTGTAATACTGATCTAGAAGCACTTGTGCTCTATTTTCCATGGTAATTTAAATTAATAAGAACTGTTTGTATAGATTTACAAGTGTGATTCTTGTTGTTGATGAACTAGTCAAGCTTGTACTCAAAAGTTCATTGACGTTTGTCAAACTAGAGAGATGGAGTTCTGCATATCAAGCCCTGCTATATTATTTGGGTCCAAAAAAGCCTCAGCTACTGGGTCTTTAATACCATGAAATAAACAAAATGAAAACTAGATAAAAACAGTAGCAGCGTTAACACCCCTAAACAATATAAATAGTTGTGATGAGAAAATCCAGAATGACAGAAACGCATTGAGTCCATATGGCCACTGGATGTCATTGTTTACTCCACCATGTAACCTTCATCTCTGTAAATAGGATCTGCAACAGGATGTAGTTATTCTATTTGATCATCTGAATGGAATAATTATGGATATATTTTATCTTATTTTGTCTAGTCCAGTGTTTCTCAGATTTTGACACTTTGACATTTTATACAGATGTCCACTATTTATTTTTAAAAACAATCAAGCAGTAATTTCTTCAAATAAATTTTAGTTATTGTGGAAAAGAGTGAATAGATCAATTACACTTCCCTTTAGTGTTCACAGATAAGAAACACTAACATGTTAATGATAGAAACTTCTATTCTCCTCATGGGCTTTATCCTGCTTTTGGAGAAGGTGACCAATAAGGTCTTTTCTCTATTACATGCTATTTTTTATTTTTTATTTTTTTTTAAAGAGGTGAGTTATTTTGAACAATCTGTCTAGATTTGGAGCTTAACTGGGTAATTTTTTTTTTTTAATTTTTAGAACAAGTCATGAGTAAAATACAACATGATTAACTTTTCAGCCAGTGGTTTCTTAATGCAGTGTTAAATATGATTTTACTAAGTCTATGCTGAGATCTGCATCAGTTAAATCAGTTCCTTTTCTCTGTGTTCATCAGCTTTAATAGTAAATTATTAGATAGACTAGATCATGCCTACAAAGGATAATTCTGTCTCCACAGTCGTGGGGTTTTTTTTTTTTTTTTTTTTTTTTCCCCTCACACAACCAACCTGACTGCTAGTATGGGAATGGATTAGTGCATCTAGATTCTTCTACCTGTTACTTGATATATTTGAAGTATGATTTATATTATTTTCTTAATTAAATGTTAACAGTTACCAACAATGAGTGCTTCATGAAATCTGAAAGGTACTGCATGCACTCACAAATAACATAATTGCTTCAGATAATTTGCTTGATTTAACTGGAATCTGTTGAGATTTTGTAGAGCTGTAAGAATATTTCATATTTCTTTTGTATTGTCAAAGGATAAGAATCTCACAAAACAAGTGGAAACCAAAGGCTGAATGAAATAAAATACTTATGGTAAAGATTAAAAAAAAAAAAAAAAAAAAAAAAAAAAAAAA